>NW_008752175.1:190030-201547 GCF_000715545.1 Opisthorchis viverrini | reverse complement strand
GCTTTCGTACTTCGCTGCCAAGTCATTGTTTGACCGCCTCTGGCTCTCTTCCACCCTTCACGTGGTTGTGCGAAAACAGCCATTCGAGGAAGTCGGTCAACTGGCATACACAGCACGTGGCCAAGCCAGCGCAACCTGTGCAGTGTGATCAGTTCATCTATCGAGGATGAGTTATTTCTCCCGAATACCATTCGACGTACTTCAGAATTGCTAATACGGTGTTCCCACCAGATTTGTGCAATGCTTCGGAGACATCGATTGTCAAACACTGGTAGACTTTAGGCGTCCTCGGCGAGCAGTGGCCAGGTTTATGATCCATATAGTAACGTGTAGCGCACCGCAGCATTGTAAACTCGACCCTTGACAGAGAAGCTGATTTCACGCCTACGCCACGGATGACTTAGGCTCGCAAATACTGCTCTGGCCTTCTCAATCCAGATGGCAGTATCATTTTTTTCCAGACCACGGGGACTGACAAGGTTGCCGTCTGTCGAAGAAAAGTGCTGTTCGATCTCATCACGTGGTAGCGGCGTCGGCGTGACGGGACATAGGAACATTTCATGCCGCATCCCTCGGAATGTACACGCCACTAGGTGAGGGAACAAAATATAACCAGCATTTTTTCGGCAACCACAATGTCCAAAATCCTGTCAGGGATGTAAGTGGCGATTCGACATCAGCGCACATGGCGTTCCAGACTGACATCGGCCGAAGTTACTATTTCGTTGACTTAATCAGTCAACCATCACTTAGTAGTCATGGTCCTTGTAGAGAATGTCTAATAATTTGCAACCTTCGGTTTTGATCACCGAAGTGGTTGCGTTGAATAAAGAACTACGAAGCGTAGACGTTGCTGTTGATGGACAGAATTGGCACGCTGCAACCCCAAGGGTTCGTAGGATGACGAGGGCGATTTTCCAAGTCACTAGAACTAACGCAATCCAGTTAGAGCCGTTCAATAGTGATAGATTCACGAGCATGTAAGTGTGAATATAATTGAGTGAAATGGATTAAACGGGCATTTTAGGTGACTGGGCCGTTCTTCGTTTGCAGACGGGCCTTAGGGGTAAGTAGACGAAGTACTATACGACCACAAAAATGGTACCCTAGTAGCAATCCAGTCACGAGGACTAGTGGTTTTGCAAAACTCGGCTTGGTAACCAGACCAACGGAGTGGATGCATAAGTCTATGTGAATAACAGACAGACAGTATTAGCAGGCTGTCTTGGCCAAGCTAAGTGAGGCAATCATTTACCCAAACAGAACTAGGAATGCGGTAGCTCGAGTGACGTGTTTAGCAGTGGGTGTCCTAAGGGGATTTATTGACTAAGTGAAATTAACAGAACGAAGCATTCAGCAAGATACCAGACTTATGACTCGAACTCAACAACGGTTTTCAAAGTTTCCTGGTTAAGGAGGCAGCACCAACCCGTACCTTAGTTCTCGAGCTTCTTACTAGTCACACGGCAGCTGTACAAAATTGTCCCACATCAGAGCTATGGAAAATCAGAACATGGGCTAGTGTTACAGGACGGGTAATCCTCCACCTCACGAGGTTCACACAGTTCACTGGATTTTGACGCCCAACACCCTTGCACGGGCGTTATCCGAACAACCAGGATGAGAAATTCTGTGGAGACGGATACTAATAGATGGAAAACCTATCATGATTAAACGTAAAGAACAATGGTTTTGTAATGTAACGCCCCCACCGGCCACTACATCAAGATAAGTGGATCAACTTCGGTTGTAAAAATACCCAGCTGCCGCAGGTGACATTCCAACTGAGAACTTGCTCCACTACGCCACAAATGTACGACTCAATGAATGACCCAGAAGAACCAGCCGCTTTAAATGCGGCACTTCCGCCTGGACCCGAAGCGGTCTGGAAGTGCATGGCGGACACTCCATATCATTCGATGTCAGTTGGAAGAGGTTGTAATTACTGTTATCACTGTACTTTTTTTCACAACTAAGCGCATTTCCGCAATCCATCGGCTGTCTGATCCATGCGGAACCGAGAAGCTTAAGGTTATATCCAAATAATGGTTAGTGGAGGCCGTTACATGCAACCTCAACATATATGGGCAAGTTTGGCAACTTGACAGGGTGTTGGTCATCATGCTCCTTTCAAGCTGCACGTCAGTTACGCAGCTAAAGAATCTGACGACTGAAAGATCACAGTGCTGTCACACTGTTATCCCGAAGCTGGTGAACAAGACCCAGCAATAAAAACAAAAGTTTCTGAATCACTAACTCGGGCCGCACAGCAGGTTGCAAGGACGGGCATAACGAGTTTAACGAAGGGAGCTAAAATATCAACAATCTAGGTAGTGTCGGCTACTAAGACAAAGTTCCAAACCTCCAAATGCTTCTAGACTTGGGCGGCTAATTAAGGCGCTGGAAAACAAACCGATAAACCACAAGGTGTATTGTAAAAGTATTGTTACGACTTACATCAAACGTGCAAACACGGCGCGACTGCAGAATGCAGAGACGACACAGGAAAGGCGACGAAAGCTAGGTGACGACGCGTTGGACAAAGGCTGCTAACAGAAACGTTCGGTGCGCAATTGTTCTGGTATTAAATGCGAACGTTTGTTATTTCGCAATCGGCTGTTACCGCGGTGCCCTGGAAAGTCACGTAAAATTGAGAGTATCAGTATGTAGTGGATAACGGCCCTATGGAGTCTCTAGTGAACAGAGCAAATTACTAATGTAAGCCAGATACTAAGTCACAAGGAGAAAAATCCAAATTAATCTTTACTCACAGTTCAAAATAGAAGATTCCGTAGTTCCGTATTCCGTTAAACCACCACACCAAGTTCTATCTTCCTGGTATCCCAAATCTCCGGTGCTTGAAATATTAATTCCCCAAGTGTGAATATACTAGTCCAGAGTTTGCAGCTGAAATGTATGTTGACGTTTAGTGTTAGTAGCAGTCAGTTATAGCCAACCGGCGGTCACAAAAACGGTCACTCAGCAAAAGTCTCAAAGTCACGTTGGAGCCAATGAGCTGGCGGTAGCGGTTGTAGTTTTGTACAACATACTTTTGTTCAGCGATGTGACCGATAATGATGGGGGAAAAGATGATACCGAACATGAAAAAGGGCAGTCTACAGGTGCTACAGAAGTCACCCCTTGTAATGTCAAATAGGTGAGCAAGACGCTACAAAAGGAAATGCCTGACGACAGTTAGTCTTTGAAACGAACAGGAAGTTTGCAATGTCGGCCAGATCTTGTGGGTGAAGGAGTGTGTGGTATTGATGGTGTCACTGGTCGAAGGAGAGATCGTGTGACTGTGTGGTTGTGTAACGGAGGGGGTCGTAATATGCTCCATTATCATAGGTTGTTCGTGTGTGCATGTAAGCAGCTTTCAGTCGATTGATGCTAACTGTGTCTTTGCGGCCGCTACAATCAATGACAAAAGTTTTGTCTTTTCGGGAAATGACTCTGAAAGGCCCTTCGTATAGCGTTTGTGAGGCCTTCCTGACAGCATCGGCGCGCACAAAAACAGTCACATTTGGCAAGATCGGGATGTACCTGGGTAGGCTTGGAAATTTGTCGAGTAGGTGAAGGAAGGAAATCGCGCATGTGTTAGCGAAGCCGGGAAGCGTAGGAATTAGGGTCCCTTTCACCAGTTGTTTTCGAGTCAACTACCATTTCACCTGGAAGACGAAAGATAGTGCCGAAGAGGAGTTCAGCGGCTGTGCAGCCCAAGACTTCTTTAACAGTATTGCGTATACCGGGAAGAATGAGTGAGAAGCTTTCCGACCAGTGTGTGCTAGAGGAGGCTATCAGCGATGCCTTAAGTTGTCGATGGAAGCGCTCGACCATGGCGTTGGAAGACGAATGGTATGCAGTTGTTCGCGAGTGATCCGTACCAAGTAGCCGTCTGAGGTCATGAAAAAGTGTTGAAGTGAATTGTCAACCTCGGTCAGTGGTAATGGTAGCGGGTACACCGAATGTAGCGATCCCGCTACCGACAAAGCTTCTAGCAACGTTATCGGCAGAGGTGTCTTTGATCGGAATGACCATGGGCCGGCACGTGAAACGGTCGACAGAGGTAAGTATGTGTGTAAAACCTCTGGATGGGGGCAACGGTCCATCCAGGTCAATGTGTGCATTTTGAAAGCGTGAGTCAGGAAGCTGAAAAACACCAGTAGGAGAAATGGTGTGTCGGTGGATCTTGCTCTTCTGACAGTCAAGATATTGCTTGGCCCAAGTGCGTATCTCTTTTAGCATATTCGGCCAAACGTATCTTTGTGACACAAGTTTGGTAGTCGCTCGTACGCTGGGATGAGAAACTGCGTGGAAGTGGTCGAATACAGAGCGTCTATGTTTTCCAGAAACAAAAGTTCTTGGGCGTCCTGTGGATATGTCACAAACAATGAAAATGTCAGAGTTGAGGATGGTAGTGTGACGAATTTGAGTGATAGAAGGCTGGAAATATTGGGCAATTCGGGTTCCAATTGCTGATCAGATGCAATGACTTGTAGGTCAATTGGAATCGTCGCTATGTTGTTTATCTCAATGCGGAAGAGGGCGTCTGCGACGATGTCTTCAGATCCTTCGACATAGCGTATGTCAGCTGTGAAATGAGCAATAAAATCTAAATGTCGGTTCTCTCGCGGTCAGTGTTTATCTTGAGACGTTCGCAAAGCAAAAACGAGAGGTGTAGATAGCGAAGTTTCTTCCTTAGAGTATGTGTCAAAAATGCTTGACCGCTAAATAGATCGCTAGGAGCTCTCTACAGAATGTGCGGTAGCGGGGATTTGTGGGTTGCAGTTTGCGAGAGAAGAAACAGAGGGTTTGAGTGCTGTCATTCACTATCTGCTGAAGGACCGCACCAACAGCGGTCTGTGATGCGCCAGTTTTTAGTATGGGTCGGCAATCAGGACTGGGGTTCAAATTACCCAGGGTGGTGACTTCCGAAAGAGTGGTTTTAATGGCGTTGAGAGCAGGGGTAGCTTGATCATTGAATTGTAACCGTTTGTTGTTTGCTTTGAGCAGCTCGGTTAGCGATGCGAGGAACCAAAAATCGCCGCAGGCTTCGTGTTGACTGAAGTAAGGGGTAGTCCGAAATGGCAGTGGTTTTATCTGGCTCCGGCCGGATTCCTTCGGAGTTAATACAATGACCGAGGAAGTCAAGCTGGTCTCCTGCGAAAACACACTTATCTGGATTGATAGTGATATCATATTTTTGGAAACGTTTGAAGACGGCTTGTAAGTGAAATTTGTGTTCTTCGATCGTTTTCCTTGCCACCAACACGTCGTCAATGTAAGCAAAAACGTGGTCTAGACCATGCAGTACCTGATCTATGAAGTGCTGGAACGTCTGACCGGCGTTCCGAAGACCAAAGCGAATGTGAATGAATTCGAATAGACCAAAAAGTGTGGTAATCGCTGTTTTGGGAATGTTGTTACGGGCAACCGATATATGGTAGTAGGCTTGAACGAGGTCGATTTTAAAGAAAACAGCCTTGCCCTGTGATTGCAGTGCAAAGTCTTGGCTATGTGGTATTGGGTAGCGGTCAGGTACTGTACGACTACAGACGAGTTGCACGGTCCACTGAGTATAGAAGAAACTAAAATCAGTTCGTACTACCAGTTTGAGAATATGCATCTCTGCTTTATCTGAAAAACACGGAAGCGCATACCAGGCGACAGGAAACAATCGTAAGAGGTTAGCTGAAGTTAGTAATTCTGGCTTACTGGCGCCCCAACTTGCTCTCATACGGGGTTTCGGTATGACATAAACTTGCGACCAAGCAAACTAAGTGATCATGTCCAGATGAATTCCATTCGAAAGAGCTAAGAAGAGCCGTTGTTACTTCGAGACTTCTGAACGTATTTCATGCGAATACTCATAATAAAAATTAAGGTCGTGACAAGATAGGCTTCGCAGAGGACGCGATAAACCAACTCACCAGTGGTTACGGACGGCCACAAGCGCACCTAAACCGTCCAGTTATGTAACGAACATAGGTGACCTACCGTGGTGGAGCAGGCGACCGGTTACCTGCACCATAATCATAGTGAACATAATCGTACCCTCCGTCATACCCTCTTGTGGTAGGGGCACCATCGCCTTCCCTGTAAACACTACAAGGCATACGAAAAACCGAACAACTTACTCATACCCGCCACCACTATTGTTGTTGCCGTAGATGTCATAGTAATCGTTGAACCTGGGTGCAAGTGCCGCAACTGGTTCGCGATAGCGATCATACTCATCGTAGTCTTAGTCGTTATCGTACCTAAGATGGGTGATGCAAACGGTCATCGAGGTTACTTTTGGCTGGGGGGAGGAGTACCCTTTGGTGGATATTCACGGGGTGGAGGGACGGGATCCGGCATGGGGTCCACAATAACCTTCTGCAGACGGTGGAGGGGGCAAAGGCTCTCGCCTTGGTGACCGCGGTTGACTTACCGGTTCTGAACGATCAGGCGGTGGCGGGTAACGACCACCTGTCCCATTTGATGGGTAGTCGTATCCTGGTCCACCTGGAAAATGTCAACAGCCACACCAAGCCTTAACTCTGGGACCGCCGCGAGGTGGCGGTTGTCCGTAGGGGCCTCCATAGCCATCGTTACAGGCAGGCCTATACCTTGCCATAAGAGGTGGCGGGCAAGCACCCATATATCTGGGGGGTGGTCCACAGGCCGATCAACGCGATTGTTGCGATATCGCCCCTCGCGTCTCCTCATCGGAACAGGTCCACCTCGCTTACCGTGACAACGCTCCACATTTATCTTCGCACCATCCGAAATGCTGTCTTGCAAACCAGCGAGCGCGGCTTCTGCATCTGAATCCTTCTCCATTTGCTAAAACGTTGGAAGATCGCGGACACCTCATGCCACAAAGCGATAATTGTTGACCACATCACACTCAGTGACCTTACGGTAACTTTCAAACTTCTTCCGCAGGTCAGCAGCCTTTGTCTCAGTGTTTAAATTACCGACGAACAGCTTCGCCATCGCAACGAAGGGAACCGAAAGTGAATTCACTATCGTACCAGCGCAATTGTTAAAAACAACCTTCGAAAATCTTGCGCGCCCGTGTTTCACCACCGTATGACGGTCTCTATCAAGCTCACGGAATGGGCTATGTTACAGACGACACCACCCTGATCACCTTATTATACGCAGCATTCAAAAGCACTTGATTTGAATTTCGCGGAGATGCCGGCCTTCCAAGGGTTGTGCACTTTTATCCACATACCTTGTTTCAATGGAAGACTTTCGTGAACAATGGTTTTGTGCTCAAGCCCGAAATCACTGTTTTTTAGACTTTTTTGAAGTTTGTTCGAATAAACCTCTAACCTTAATTTTTGGTGTGGATTCACTTTTTCTATTGCATTTTAATGAGTCCGTCCTTAAGTAATCGTTAAAAAAACTGGCGCATGCCCTGATTTCATCCTTCAGAACATTTGAGAATACGTTAAATGAATAAATGAGGGTAGTTATGTCATCTTTGAGTTTACACCAATGCTGTTTTACTTTTCAGGTCTTGCGGCGGAGAACATGAATTCCTGGATTTCCAGTGCCAGAGCCATTCAAATTGATGTAGACGCTGCCAAGCAGTCGTCGTTGGACTGGAACCTTACTCTGAATGACGACAAGTGCGTCCATATGTCGTTTGGAGGAGACTCAGCGAATGCCTTTGTTATGCATGGTGAGAATGGATACCAAAAGTATTTGGACATTTGGGTCCCCTCAAACTTGTTCTTCTCACTGCACCAGGAGAAATCGGCCCAAAAGGCATTTGCCATTTTACGGATCATCCGATGCACCTTCTCCAGTATTACTCGCATGGATTTCCAAATACTCTATGGGGCCTACGTTAGACGGCTCCTGGAATACGCCAACCAAGTTGTCTACTCAGGACGCAGGAAAGACGACACACTCATTGAGCATGTCCAGCGAGCCGCCACGAGAATGGTTGCCGGCCTAAGAACCGTGGACTACGTAACGCGTCCCGCCATGCTTGATCTCTCTCCCCTGAAGTACCGTCGCCTCCGAGGTCACCTAATTTTTACTTATGCCCTCTTTGAACAAAGCTTGGATAAGAGGTTTTTACCGTTATCCTAGCAAACACACGGCGGGGACATAGTAAGAAAATGTTCAAGCTCAGAGCACACACATTCATTAGACAAATTCTTTTCCCGTATCAGGTGTTAGATGCGTGGAACGACCTCCCTCCAACGGTTGTTCACGCTCCTTCTAAAACCCAGTTTAAAGCACTATTAGAGACATACTTATGCGAATCCTCGCGCTGGAAAGCATATTGCCCCACGCTGAGAGAATAAGGAGCAACGCTACACTTTTTTCAATTGTGCCTTTCAGGTGAACGACAGCGGCTGACCGACAAGAACAAAAGCGACCCGGGAAACTCGGGCAAAACCTCGATCCTGCCTATTAATCCGCGAATCCATGAAAGGTCAGTGTACTAAGGAAGCTGCAAGTAACCGCCAAAACCAGGAAATATTCGAGTGATCAAAAGAAGCTAATGAGGTAGGTGCACTTGCTAATGACAAGCAGTCCACTATGTAGTGTCTTCAGAACCAAAACCATCTGTTTGACGCCCCGAGATCACTGCTCATCATAAAGAGGCAATTTTTGTACGCACGGATCGCTGCAGGATGACGGCTAACCAAAGAGTAATTGGGCACCTTAATAGGCCCGCTGCATTGATGATCTCCGTCGTATGTCTTGCAGCAGTCTGCAGCCTTGAATTCTCCGGAATCCTCATGTCTTTGATGTGGCGTCTTTTACCTTTATTTGGTTTCCATTATAACACCACGTATTTCGCCAATTGCATAATCGTATTTTGTTTGAATACGAGAAATTACAAAAACGCGCACTTGTACAATTTGACAGAATACAAGCGTGGTCACGTGCTTCGCCTCTCTCGTCTGATTTCGCTCGCGCTTGCACCGGCCATTTGCGAGTCTTGTGTACTAACTCTGGTATCAAAATATCTCAGACCATCTTCGGAATATATTATATGTGGGAATTGTCCACAAGAAGACCTCTGGGCCAACATAATTGGGTTACTTTTTGTTCGCTGACCTGTGCCAACGAAGAAATATTTTGAAGAGAACTGCTGTTGGTGAGTCTGATCCGTCTGTCTTCTTCATTATTTTATACCCAACCTAGCGGTATTATTCTTATTTCCTTGCCACACACTCCTGGTAATCTATCTTATTGGGTAGCCAGACCACTGCATAGGATATCTTCAGGCACAGCCGGAAGCGTTGTGTTGCTGTTTTTAATAAGCGATAAATGATTGGGCTTTGTTTTGCCGGATAGTACGCCTTCGGTTCTGAAGAAATCTTGTGTGCCGCGACGAGTCCTTGACCTGCTGTCGGAGGATGGGCACCACAACTACATATGCATCGCCAGAAGCGCATAATATTGCCATTCCTATGTATCCCACATGTCGTTACTGTTGATGAAGCGCGTGTGGCTAGTTAGTTTGGGTGAATCCTCTTAATTCGAATATTGCGCGGCCCGTAGATAGAAGTTTCACACCTTCTTGATCACAGCTGGCGAGTGTACCAGTTGCCCGGCCACGAGTGGCTGTGTGTAAATTGAGCATTTTGAACAGACACGTATGCCAGTCAATATCACAAGTTGACAGAACGAAAGCGGCATGGGTTAAGTTTGGCTGCGATGTTGTGCTGTGCTATACTTATGATGACATAGCTGCAGGAAGCATGGGTGGCAACAAATTTATACTTCTTGTCCCAGTCTAGCATGTACACCTGTGGTGGTAAATTCACGTTTTTCCTTCACCTGGGATTGTGACCTCCTTGTAGGAATTTGCTTTTGGTAATCAGGGATCGGTCCGTTCGGAGCAGTGAGAAACAGTCAGCATGGATATTCTTCAAGGTTGCTTCTCCGTCAAACGACAGTGGTTACTTGGAGAGGGGGACATCCCTTGCACTTTTGATAAACTTTATCTGCTTGAACCAAGGAAAGCTACAAACGTTAGCAGGCGTTGGATTGTTCAAAGGCAAGTCTTGCAGTACTGAGACTCAGCAACTGTGACGGATGACCTTCAGTCGGCTGTCGAGGTTAGCGGCCCTCAACCAAGATGGTTATCTCAGGACACAGACTCTGGCTTTTGTACGTCATGTGACCTGCCGCCAAGTCGCGATGGCCACTGGCGTCCAATAAATTACTTATAATATCGATTGTTGCGGCAGTGAATTGTGCCTACTGCGTGGTGAGTATCTCCAGGCTTGTCCAAAAGTTATTGCGCGAATTACTCACTGTGGTTACTGCTCGACCACAGACACACAAAAACAGTGAGTTGGGGTTGCCTAATGATCCACTAAGCAGCTCTGTTGTGATATCAACCCGAACCGAATCACAAAAACATAAAAACTTTTCCTGGATGTGTGAGTTCTCATTTAAGGCTCCAGATAAGTGCAAATTTAAAGCCGTGATGTCATAACATAAAACTAGTATCAATGCGCCTGAGAGTCACTTTGAGGAAACACGACGATGACTTTGTCTGAAGCGTGGAAACTTGGAACGATCGCCAGCCCTTCGAAAGGAATCTACCAGCATATCGCAGAACCGTCGACGTGGCAGATCAGTCGCGCCCTTATTGTAGTGAAGTAATCAAAAAATTTAACCCAGATAGTACATAAATTCATTCGATTCGAGCTTCCCTATTGACCAGTTTCGATTCGGCTCGTCTCTTACTGGGGCATCGTGCATATAATGTAAATGTCACATTTCTTGAGGCCGGCTTACATCAATGCAAGACTATAGTGCTCACAGGTGTGCACGCTGCATGTAGCATTGCTATGTTGTTATCAGCCACATGCACGATGTCGATATTTTAATAAATTACTCCTAACATTTTTTTTATTCCAAGAGGCCAATAGCCCACAGAACAAAGCGCACAAGGAAAGCCATGTTTTTACTGCCATGACACA
Organism: Opisthorchis viverrini; assembly: GCF_000715545.1. Lineage (NCBI taxonomy): Eukaryota > Metazoa > Platyhelminthes > Trematoda > Opisthorchiida > Opisthorchiidae > Opisthorchis > Opisthorchis viverrini. The sequence continues at coordinate 190,592 of NW_008752175.1, read as the reverse complement.
TACAATCATTAAAAGGCCCAGCCAAACCCAACTTTTCATCCCGTCCAAGCTGGACCACTGACAGTCGGACCAGTCGGGATGAATGGACGTTTGTTAATTATTTAAGTGAGCTAGGTTCGTTCGGCTGTTCACTGTGACCTGCGTGGGTTGTATTTCGTCAGATAATTGCACGTCGTTGGTCATTTATATAAGCCAGGCTCTTATTACTGTATTATACAAGCAACGACGGTGCCATTGATGATTTTTACCCGAGTTCCAGGGTTGTAAACTATTTCATGTGGGTTTAAATGTCAGCGTTGTGATCAGCAGCTCATCATTTATTATGGAAAGCCCTGCTGCCAGTGAAAAGAGGTCTACAGCTCCTAGGACGTTGTTAAGAATTACACCATAAAAATCGGCCTACTGCATCATTGATCAATGATTGATAACAGCATTTATACCTTTGTGGCGTTTTGTACCTTTGTTTTACTTCCATTAAAACACTAGGTATTTCATCAATTGCATAATCGTTTTTTGTTTGAATACGAAAAACTACAAAAACGCGCACTTGTACAATTTCAGA
>NW_008752175.1:185571-188284 GCF_000715545.1 Opisthorchis viverrini | reverse complement strand
AAACACTAGGTATTTCATCAATTGCATAATCGTTTTTTGTTTGAATACGAAAAACTACAAAAACGCGCACTTGTACAATTTCAGGAAATACATGGTTGGTCACGTGCTTCGACGCTCTCTTCGCGCTTGCAGCGGTCATTCGCGACTGTCATGTACTAACTCTGGTACCAAAACATTCAGGCATCTCTAGCGTAATTATTTTTTTCTTTGCCACACACTACTGGTGAAACAATTTATTGCGTAGCCAGACCACTACACCTTTTATCCGCCTGATAGAAACGTAAGCGCAATGTCTATGCCATGAGGTTCACATGCCTGAAATCTCCTGGAGTTACTAGAAAGGAATTATATTTGTTATTACAATGATACCTCTTATAAGAATGCCGGTGGTTTAGGGGACAGGCTTCTGCATCCGTTTTCTCAAGCAAAGGATGATGAACACAGTTTTGATACAGAAGCTCTCAACCTGCACATTTTTGCATCAGCGAGTTCATTACAGGCTGAAGGAAGTTCCACGAAATACTATAGCTGTATAGGTACCCGTGTCTTTCGTTGATATCCATGAACTCATATTTTCTTTTAAGTTATAATAATAGCCGATCCTTAGACACACCCCAAATTCATCTGGAAACGTGGTTCGAACAAAGGAAACGGTAAAACAAAGTTGCAGTAGTTGATTGCTTTTATTCTTACCCCTGAACTCTCCCCAGATGTTTGCAGTTTCACTGGGATTTGTTTGGAAGCGGAAATGATATTTCTACTAACTGCCGATGGCCTGTCATGATGGCAGAGAAACTTCCGGAGACGTTGGCTTCTTCGAGTGTTTCCTTCCAAATTGGAATTAAAAACCGAATGAACAATAATAACGTTCTCTTTGTCCGCGAAACCTCAAAACTGAGCAGCATTTACCACCAATGTCGGAAAATATTTTTTCGTTGCAGGGGACTTCTGTATGAAAGATGAGTTAGATGAGACCGAAACCCAATGACAGTCAATGGAATAAAGACCCATATCGTGAAGGGGCCAGCAGCTTCTTACACGACCCACATGTTATGGGAGACGTAAAAGCTTTTTTATAAAGCCGATGGTGAAGCTTACAAAAGCGTCGGCTTATAAACGCAAGCAATTTAGATAGCCGGTTTCTCAGAAAATAGACTCCCGTTGGTGACGCTGGTAATGTGGTTAAGTGTGGGATGGTTAAGTTTGTCGAGGACAATGGAGCTGTCGATTCTAGTAAGTCATATTATGTTATCGGTATCGAGAATCAGAAGTAGAGTAAAGTTAATGGTGTACGGAGAACTCTCCAAAAGCTTCCGTACACAAAGGGCTGTCCGTCAGGGATGCCACGTCTCTCCATTCCTCTTTGGCATCGTGATCGATCAACTAATGAGACGAACGCTGGAGGGCCTCCAAAACCCTAGTGTTCAAGTTGCCTGTGGGGAAAACCTTGTCGATCTGGAATATGCAGACGACACCGTTCCTATGTTCGAAGAGGAGGAATAGGCTCAAGTCTTTTTGGAGGAACTGATAAAAGTCCTTCGGTATGCACTTTGCACCCACAGAGTGTAAGGTCATGCTCGTTGACAAGCAGTCACTGAACACGCCACTTACAGTCCAAAGAGAGTTACTGGAAGTTGTGGTGCGTTATACGTATCTTGGAAGTGTTATTAGTTCAGATTGTAGTGTGAAACGAATCTGCAAGGCTCTGGGCGCGTTTGCTAACTTGAGACACCTATAGCGTCAGAAAGCTTTATTCCTAAACCTGGAGGGACGGTTGTAATACGTGGTAATACATCACAATGTTTATCCCAACCAGCCCATTCCCATCCTCAGTGGATCTATTTATAGACGATTTCCGGTTTCTAAAGTGACCGGGCTTTTGAGCCTACCGAGGAAAGCCGGGAGGCACCGCTCCTGTCAGTTTTGTCATGTGACAGTGGGCTTTTTTGAGAGGTTTGTGAGCTCTTTTAACGCCACTTTCCAAATATAGGGTGCCCGGTACTAAAACTCAGGCACATTGTGCTTCTTGTTGTGCCATATATTGCGCTTGGCTCATAGTTGCACAGTTGTTCAAGTGAAAGCCAACCACGATTATTTTAAAAGATGACTATTATAGCTTGATCTAAACGCCACACGCCTTTGTGCGCAGCGGCCTCGTTCAGTTGCGCCGTTGCTATCCTAGTCTCGATGGACCACTCCGTGAGTTGTGACCAGAGGAAAGTCCGTCTTGCTACTTGCGGTAAACTTATTGTTGTTGCCGATTTCTACCAAACAGTATTTTAACTCCATTGAAATATAACAATACTTGGTCTGTACGCGTGTTGGTGGTTGTGCCCCACTTGGTGTTTCCGCAACAAAAATCCTTCATTGGATTTGTGATTCTGGGTATGTTCCTCCAGCCTGGCTGCGGGATACGGGAGACTGCTGTGTTCTGGCCGCTTGGAAGTCTATTACGCTCAGCTTTTTTCAAGTGTTCTCGTTCAAACGGTTTTAGTTCCATGGCTTATTGGTGGGCAGATTGAAGGTGTGGGAGCAATTTGGTCCACTGTTTGTTAGTGGGAGGATTCAATCTAAGGCAAAGTTCGTTCATTCCAGAAAAGTCCGTTAATAAGTCTCTCTAATGGCTGTTCTCTTTCGCGACTGATTACCGGTTCTGTGTGGACCCACAGACAGTCAACTGGATTTATTTCTGATTTTGGCTGGATCAGCCGGG
>NW_008752175.1:168248-185554 GCF_000715545.1 Opisthorchis viverrini | reverse complement strand
TCAAAAATTAAAAGATACAATCAGAACAAGACATCCGAAGAACACAATACACAAGATGCACTTTTAAGCATCAACTATTATTTTGAAGGGAGTTTCAAACGCTGAACAAATTTTTATTCGACTGTTTGACAGTCACGCGAATCGAAGACCAGTTTATTTATTGCGCTATGTAGCTCAACTTACAGCCTGCATTCAGCTTCATCGGGACAAAACCGTCTAAGTATTAAAAATAACCAAGAGTGACGACGGTGAGGGGCTTGTAATACTTGGTTTTGAGCACTGGAGGGGCTACCCCTGCAACCCAAGCTCGATCACGACCAAATCAGGTATTCGGAATCAAGGCCGATGTAACAAGTTGCTCACGCAACCTATAGTGTTACATTGTGTTTGTACAGCCGTAGTAATCTCTGGGGTGTGCAACTAACGAAACGAGAGTAAACAGCCATCTGGCTTTAATCAGCTGAGTGGATAGGGAACAGCAGTGGACTATGGAGCATAGGATGTTTGATTTTGTGTTTAAAGTTTCAACAAAGCGTGTTGGCAACGGTAATGCACAAACTTCATTTCAAGTCTATCATTAGCGAACTTCCGATGAATGTGAACAATATTCTCGTTGAACAAGGGGCCAGATAGAAAAGAAAGTATATTGTCCAATTTGGTTCTTTAGAAGTCGGACTGGAGCACCCCTACTTCCTAGGAAAAGTCAGCTGGTCCCTGAACATAACAGTGAGAATTTGGTTTGACTCTACTTTGCCAATATTGTAGTACTTATATAGTAGTACTTACATAGTGTTCCACATTTAACCACCATCAATGTGCATAGACAGGAAGTCTGACGGGTTGTAAATAAGCGATTTGAGTTGAGAAATGTTCCATCCTGTGGCGAATATTTGAGGCAAACTTTGGCAAATTTAGCCCGTCCACAAAGCCAACGCAATTTTTATGCTAAGGGCGTCGATCATTTGAACAACAAACGTAAACAACCGTGCACCGGAACAATGTCCGCAAAAGTTTCCCAGTGTTTTGCATTTTGATTTCTGTAAAGGAACAAATTAAATTAGTTTGATGGTACTCCATTAGACCTAGGATGACTGCATATTTCATTGTTTTTTTTAAACGCGAATACGTTTTTGCTAGGTATAGACGGAACGACGCGCCGCAGTCCGTGGTGAGACACTGGCTTACTGGATAGATGCCAGGCGGGCAGTCCCAATTGCGTCGTTTAGGTTTTTCTGAGTATTTCCTTGCATTTGCGTATAACATCTCTTGCAAAGCTTTGGGTCTTAGCACATATCAGTTTCAGTTCTGTCACTTTTATCCCTTTTGAATCGTTCAGGATTATATGTGGAACATCAATGTTTCAGATGGACAGATTAATTTAGATGTTTGCTGAGGAAAGTTGCTCTGCCGGGTTTTGGCGATTCAAATAGTGTAAATGAATGTTTATTGCCACAACTCGTTCAAGTTAGAGATAGCCAGTCACAGAGTACTCAGCTCCCTGATCAAGACGAAGACAGTCCGTAGCAACCATGCTGATGTCCCTAAATCCTTACAAGAAACATCCTCTTGCACGACTGTCATCCTGAAGGTCTTGGGTCTTCATTTTCGTAAAGCCAACAAGGTGTTCGTTAATTTTGAACAGCGAAAACTTTGCAGAAAATTCAAGTCATTCTTTCCTGCGATGGATCCTAAGAAAGGCAAATCGATTCTCAAGTATGAGTGAAGCACCAGTGTCGGCAAAACATAATTTCTCTACGAAAAGCCATAGTTCGAAGCTCTGTCCCAAATGCTCGAGTGCAATTCACGGAATACCTGCGTAATTGCTACGAGATAGGTTCCTATTCTCAAAGGCAACGGCGAATAATCCCTCCATCCGGGAATCTGTCCCTCGAGAAGTTAGACTATTCACAAGCGCGTGGTGTAACAATAGATATTACTGATGAGGCATGCGAGTAGTGTGTTTCCTGGTGAATCCGATTGGCGTCGCCCTAAAAGTGAGATCTGTTACAGAAGTCGTGAGCCGCTTTGTAGCATTTGCTTGCATTTGAGTAAAGGTCACTGAGTATTCAGGAAGGTTCAGGAAGAAGCGTTCAAAGAGAAGATGGATATTGTGTTTTGTGAACAAGATGCACATGGGAGTTTCGCTCCCGTGTCCGGCAGTCTGTAACTATTCACTTGACGTTTTCTAGCAAACAACTCCACAGCAAGGGCCTTCTCTCTTTCGTTTGATGCCGTGATCAGGATAAGGATGGAGATCATATGGTTACAACTTTTGAGGACGGAGATGTTCAGATTTTCCTGGAGGACTCTGAGGAGTTTGCGGGGGCTTGCAGGACCGGACAGTGATCGCGACAATTTGGCGGTGCTAAAGGCTGTCTACAGAGGCCGGGCTAAAATAGCCCCTGATGTTGCCAGAAGACGCCTTTAGAAGGACGTCCTTGTAGCGGAGTTTGACACACCGGTCGACTGCCAGGAGTTTAGGAGGCGGTTCAAAGCGGCCACGACGGCACTCGGACCTGACCCGGCCGTGTTCTTCGCCGGGCTGCTGCAGCCGTTGGATCGCGGTTTGAAGACTGAATCGAGTGCTGCGCCACCAGTTGCTGTCGCACCAGTTCATCAGGGTGGTGCAGCTTGCGCTTGGTGCCCTGTTGCGGTTGGCGGGAGCAACTGGCCACTTGCGCGCGGACGAGCTGATGTATTTAGCGCGGCATTGGCCGAGGCACCACTGGCCACTTTTCAGTCGCAGGACACCGGGGATGTTTCAACCGTGGATGAACTGCAGACAACGGTGAACCAACTCGAGGAACAGCTTGCAGCCATGGAGACGGAATCGCGGAGGTGTGCTTGAAAGAGACCGTGCTACAAGTGTGAGCAGGCGTGGTCACTGGAAGAATCAATGCCCCCGTACCCGAGGGTCTACTTCTATTATTCCCGAGTGCGTTTCAATTGGCGCAGTGACACAGGCTACCATACAAACCGTTATCAAAACAAACGGGAAGCTGGTTTGTGCCTGACTGATACAAGAGCTCTAGTATGCCTGAGGCGAAGGGGGAACCAAGCTGAGAGCATACATTAGCACTGGCAGGGAGAGTATTGGGAAAATATCGACTGAAGATTGACGGTTGTCAATGCAATCAATATGCTTAGGCGACAAGTCTGTGCGGCACGCGTTCCTAATCATCCCAGATATAGAGTGGACAATATTGGGGACAGGTTTTCTCATGGGCACAGATTTCATGGTTGACCTAAAGCACGGAAAGCTGGTGGCAAAATATGGCGCAATCAAGCTTGAAGGTCATCCAATCACTGCCGCGTGTCCGAAAGCTTCCGTCTTGCAACGTACTCTCAGTACGCTCCGTGGTCAGAGAATGTTTTGAACTGCTCACGGGTAATAAGAATCCGCTTGTTCTTTGCCCGTGGACTGAACACGAAATTCCCGTGTCGATAGAATGCTTCCGGCACTACAGCTCCCGTTCGGTACCATTCCATCCATGGCAGAAGGTCCATAAACAGGTTCAACAGCTGCTGAGTGGTGGCAAAACTAAAGAAGACAATAGTGCACACAACTTCCCGAGCGTGACTGCAAGGAAAGCGAACGAAAAATACAGGTTTCGCATGGATTTCGGGTGTTTGAATAAACTGACCGTTAATCGGGTTGTAGCTGTGCCTTCGATTGCGTAGACCTTCGATTCTCTCTAGCATTCCCGGTACTACACTGTGTTTGACTCGCATTCAGGATACTGGATACTTATCAAGGAGGAGCAGAAAATGGAGTTTACGGTTAGGGACAACCAAAATAACTTTGGAAGAAAGCCGCTTAGCTTGTCCAAAGCACCAATCACATTCCAACGTTTGATGCTTCGTTTAACAAAGGGACTCTAGATTGTTGCCGTGTACAGAGACGATAATTTTGTGTACAACGATTCGGAACCAGAACAAGCAGTTTACTTGTAGGTTGTATTGTAGCGGATCCGGAAGACTGGCCTGCGGATAAATGAAGCCGTGACACAGCTCGCGCTGGGTCCGGCGACACTTCTAGGACATAAAGTGGGTCACGGAGAAGTAAACCCACTGCAGAAAAAGATTGAGGATTGTGCTTTTCCCAATTCAAAGCGGTCTACATAGCGGTTTCTTGGGCAAGCAACATACTGAACCCGGTTTGTTGAGGATTTCAACACGATCGCTGCTCCAATGTACACCTTGGTCGGGCAAGATCGGAAATTCGAATGAACCAGGGAAACACAGTGGGCTTTTGAGCGTGCCAAAGCGCGGATCAGCAGCTGACCTTCAAACTGCACAGGTTCGAGGAGATGTTCACTGTTGCAACGGACGCTAATGATCGCGTCATCGGCGTAGTTTTAAAGTAGACTGATGGAGTTATCGAATATGCCAGTTGTGTACTGACTAATGCTGAACAGAAGCACTCGACCACTGAGAAGGAATGTTTTACACTAGTATGGGCCCAGGATAATTAGGGGCCACACTTGCCTGGACAAAGGTTTAATGTAAAACCGATCACACTTCCTTCGAGGGGATCAGGACTACCGGAGATCCCTGCAGAAATCTCGCGCGCTGGGCACTCCGGCTTCATATCCCAGCACGTACCAGTGAAGGAGAACCACTTGGCTGATTGGCTTTCGCGGCCAGAGGCTGAAGATGAGGCCTCAAGGATCAAGATTGGAGCCAATGACCTCGTGGTCAAACTGGATCCCGGAAGACCGGTGCAGTTTCAAAAGAAGGATCCTGCGTTACGGAAGTTTGCACCCGCCTTGTTGGATGGAAGGAGCATTAAGAACGGAGATGGAGACAGAGAAATGGAAACATTTCAGAGTCACCTTGATCGGCTGAGACCGAACGAAGCTGGCATAATTTCCTGGAACGCCACTGATTTGGATGTTGCGCTGCCCGTGATACCTAACGTCTTGGGCCCGAAGCTTATCAATGAATGCCATGAGATGGCGCATACAGGGTGCACAAAGACGTATGACTTACTTCAGCAGAGGGCCTCCTCTTCCGAGATGATAAGTGAGGTAATGGATTATGTGGTGTCCTGTAAGTGGTGCCAACTAATGAAAGGGGATACGACAGAAATCACCCATCCCATGGAACCCATTTCCTGCCCCAGAAATCGGCGAGTTGTGGTCAGTTGACGTCATTGGGGTCCTCTCCTGTGACAACCAGGAGGAATGAATAAGTTGTGGTCAGTTGTGAACACCTGTCGCGGTGGATCGAGGCGGCAGCCGTGCCTAATCAGCGGGCGACGTAGATCAGCGGAATTGTAATGCATCACATCGTGGCCAACCATGAGGTGCCAAAAATGGTCGCAACCAATCAGGGGCCTTGCTCTGAGAGCGAAGAGTTTAAGAACTGCTCGCAGAAGCTGGGTATTTGACGGCTAAGGACGGCACCATACTACCTGAAAACCAATGGCCTAACCGAACGTAATAACAGAACAATCAAGGAGTGCCTTGTGGCCAAAGGAGGTGACTAGGAATCGAACTTGCCAATGGTGTTGCCAGCTCATGGTGCTTCCATACAACCAACCACGCGCTGGTGCCGGTTTATGCTGGTGTACGGTCGGCATCCGGGCCTTCCAGTTGATCAGGAAGTTGGGTTATGGTCGGCAACATGCTTGTCTTCGGGAGAGCTTGAGAAAAAAGCGAGCAGAGCTCGAGAAAACTTGATCGGGACTAGGCTGGAAACGGCACGTAGAAAGTCACGATCATTCCACATACGCGAGAAGGCCAATTAGAGGGATCATCAGAATCCTGGGAGGAGTGGACTGGAGTCACGAAAGCTGACCAACCAACGGCAAACTCTTGTTCTTGTTTCGTACCGCCGGGAGAACGTCCATACGATTGAAGGCGGTCGGGGATCAAAAAGAGTAAATGGGACGCAGCTTTGTAGGTGGCATGGTGCAAGCTGAGAGCGGCCAAGTAAGCCCGCTGCTAAAGCAGACCTGATGAAAGTAAACCGAGGGCGTGTGATCGATTCTGAAGGAAGGAAGGTGTGTGCCGGTGGATACTACTGATGAGGCATGTGAATAATGTGTTTCCTGGTAAGTTTGTGCGTCTGTTGAAAAGTGAGACCTATTAGTGAATTTGTGGACCCGCTTTGCAGGAATGTTCTGCAAATTAGTAATAGTCATTGAGTACTGAGGAAGATTCAGAAAGACGCTTTCAAAGAGAATATGAAAATTTTGTTTTGTAAACAAGATGTAAGATGACTTTCTCCGAGTACTTCAATTGCCATTGAATCTAGGAAAGCCCTGACCGGACTCATTCAGTCTGAGGCACAAGAGATGTAGCATCACTATGAAGCCCACTGGAGACAAATGGGGCAGTCATTTGTTTCAATAGTTGACGCGATGGGTTACCAGAAGTGGTTGCGAGGCTTGCAAACTCCGGCACGCAAAGTGTTATAAATGTAACTTCTTCAAACTCACCTTATTTGGGGACCAAAAGTTTGTCGATTTCGTCCACTGCACAGGAGAAAATTTGACGCAACACTTGATCAGGTACCACGTAAACGACGGACGGTTATAATTATTAATGTTCGTACAGAATAACAGGTGCATAGGAGACTCAAGTGAGATTTCATCACACTACTGTTTAGCTCAAGAGTTACGGGATCAAACTACTAGCTGGGCGGTCGTAGGTTTCACAATGCTTGCTGGAATTTCGTAGGATACACACTACTTCGGAGCCCCAATGAGAGTGAAGCCGATTCACAGCACTGCTCTGCTGTACAAGATAGGCTTGATTCCCTGAGAAGTGATCACGTTTGAACAATACCACACTGGTTGATACCACAGCTGTGGTCAGGTTAGTGGCCAATAAACGGCCTGCATAAGTTGAGAATTGTTTGCTGCTTGAAGACTGATTGGTTTAATCAACTTTGATTCATCTGGATGGGTGAAATCCTTGTCAATTATGAGATCAGTTTTCCGATTTGGGTTTATTTCGCTTACACAGTCGTCACTCTTGATCAGAGACCAAGCATATGAACAGTCTGCCGATATCACTTTGCTTTTATTACTGTTTTCTTACAAAACCTAGACTATCCTATTTTAGTGAGGTCATCCAAGCAACCGTTAAGGCCCTCATTTTCTGGAAATTGGTCTCTCCTGGAATAAACTAACAATAAGAATGTTAGCCTAAATCAACTAAAATACGCATGGATTTGTCCATTTGTTTGTATTCCAGGCGCCCTCTGGTCCAAAACTGCTCAGTGACGTGGTTGAAATTGTCTCAACTAGATCTTAACTTCAGAGTTATCAAATCCCCCTCAAATTCCCTCAGTTTATTCACATATTTCTAAAAAAAGAATGGTGGAGAATGTTTTACATCAAATTTGGACGACTGTTGCGGCAAGGCTTTCTACTGCAGGTTCGTATTCCAAAGGCGAGATTAAATCATCTCCTCATGGTATTCGGCGATCGGAAAGATCAGGAAATCCAATTTCTTGCAAATCAAACTCAGGGTTTAGACAGATTGAATCTGATGATGATGAAAGCCAACGTCATCGTTTGATTCTCGGAGGCGATGGAAATATTTGTATTTTCTAGCATTTGCTCACCTCACTCAATACCATTAGTAGGTGAACGGTGTTGCTCACACGCGTCTGTCATCAAGTGGCCGAAGAAAGACCAGCTTATTCCATTGTTGCACAAGCCACCAGTTCTACTCAGGCACACGCAACCTACGTCACGGCATCTCTGCATTCATGAAATCGAAGCATATCCGGTGAAATTACAAATATATTTTAGGAAAAACTCGGATCTTATCATAGAGGTTGCTGAGAACTCTTCGACAGCCCACGAAGCCGTTCATGAGGCCAATGAGGTAGGTGCAATCCGCGAGTTTCGGTGAGCCTTATGTTCTAATTGAATCCAAATTGGACTGTTTTCAAGAAACACACTCATTTGCAAATCAATTTGGTTCTTACGAGAGGCTCAATTGTACCATTCGTTTATGATATTCAGCAAACATTTGAGTGGTTTGTTTTATGAAAATAGACTGTGATGTCTCGAACACCGCGCAAACTATGTCAGGAGGCAGCCTGTGTGCAGCACATTCAGTTGCAAATGAGTGTATTTCTCGAAAAATCGAGCATGTTTGGGCAGAGGTAGTTTGTAACTGCGGTGAAATGCCTTGATTTCAACATCCAATACATGGTTGCTCAAACTTATTTTCTTCTGGCAAAAGAAAACTTCTGCTCAAGCTGCGATTACACTTCCGGATAAAGCAGAGACCTTGCAATAGCGGCAACTCTTGATATGTAATCCAAGTGAAAAGAGATGACCCAAGTTCGATATAGAATGAATTTTTTATGTATGCCGAATTCGTGTACGCACTGCGTACTGAGTTATTGTATTCTGTTTGGCACCAAACATATCTTCCAGGTCATCATTCTCACGCTATAGGTACATTCCTTTATGCACTTTGCTTCGAGCAAATAAGAACCAAAACGGTGTGCACAAACAGCGCAAGTCTTTTCAGTCAGCGGGAGCTTTTGGAACCTCATAACGTGGATGATTTTGATGGGAATAATTCAAATGTCACACAACGAACGGTTTGTTTCTATTGTTGTTTATCAAAAGTGGCATGCAACGTTCACCCAAACTGATTATTAAAAGTTAGGCTGTTTTATTACAAGTGCGCATACAAAAGGGAAAAAATAAATGAACATATAACAATTTTATTGATTGGCGCCTCGATGCCATGCCAACAGATGGAAGCCAGATGGCTTGGATACGGCCTGGTTCTTAAAGCCCACACAAGAAAAATCGAGAAGCTGAGTTCAAGATCGAATCATGAGCTCTCCGGCCAGTAAATTTGCGCTCCAACCACTGAGCCACCTTGCTCTGGTCTCAATCGTCTTGACTATCTGCGTTGGTGTGCAGGCGGGTTGCATATTGTTTGGGCAAAATACGAGGTGATCAAACTTTTCCTCTAATTATCCCCTCAAAATTGCCTTCAAAAACTAGACAAACAATTTAAATCGGTCACATTATTATCGCCATCATAATCAAAAATTTTTAAACTGATTTGATGCCTTAGAGTTCTCCCACCTGCCACCGTTTAATCGTCGGTGTTTTGAGGGGGAAGTGAAGTAAATAGCTGCGCACTGGAATCGGTGGGTGATATATATGGTGCGAAACTACTGAAGTGCCGGTGGATTTTTATTGGGGCAACTAAGATGGTGTTGGCACTATGCAGCAAAGACAAAGCTTGGATGCACAAGCGCCATTAGGGGGCGGCTTGGCCATTTCGGACGACGTTTTTAACCAATAGTGTATCTTGTTGCAAGGATTTTATCCAGGGCATTTACCAGCGCAGTCGCGTTTGCTCGTACGGGTTTTCACACTTTGTTTCAAAGTCGTAAGCTGACTTCCCCTGGCTTGTTTCCATCCTGTTCATGGTTGTGAGAAACCAGCCCTTTGCAGAAGTCGGCCGACTGGAATAAGAAGCTCGTGACCACAGAAGGCCAACCCACAGATTGCGAACGGTTCATCTGTCGTGGATGTGTTATTCCATTGGAAAAAATTGAGGCTCTTCAACATTATTGGACCACCAGACTCTCGCAATGCCCAAAGACATCGGCCATCGAATGGTGAAAGTATTTGACGTCCACAGTGTGCGGCGGATAGGTTCCTGACCCGTGTAATAATACGGCGCACATCATAGCGTCGTAAACTCGACGGTTGACGGCTAAGCTGATGTCGTGCATCACATACGCCACAGGCGATGCAGTTCCCCCAAACGTCACTGTTGACTTCTTAATCCGGAAGAGAGCACAGGTAATGACACATCTTCCAAGGTAGACAAACTTGTCCACTAGCTCAACGTGTTCGCCGTAAGCATGGGTATCAGGCTCGACCCCATAAATACTTGCAGCAATACTTTACAGTTTGTAAGGACATGCCAAACGTGAGGCGGAATTATTTTGATTATGTTATGTCATTTGAATCACAGAGGCGTCAGATTCAAGAATGGATATATCGTCTGCGTATTCGCTAGCCGTAAGCGAATGCCCCGAGAACATTGTGACCTCCTGGNCCTCCTGGATTTGACGCTCTTTTTCGATACTAAATTGGTCAATAGCAAAACTTTTCATCCCCGATTGCAAACATTCAATCATTTGCTATTGTTTATTGAAGGTCACCTGACTTACCGTTTTGGAGACCAAATTTGCCTCCTGCAAGTGCGTTTATGAGATAAGATTTGTTCAATCTCTCCGCATTCCAAACAGAACAACACAACATGAGGACACCTGAAAAATAAAGCTAGCGAATTTACACTCATTTGCAAGCTAATTTGGTTTTTCGAGTCTCAACTAGAACCCAGCTCAATCTCTCGGTTACGATGTTTACAGGCAAACCTTATTAGTTTGCAAATGAGTATATATTCCCTACTTTCGTGGAATTTTGTTTCAATTAAAACATATGGTTGACGGAAGCTCGGGGACCCCGCCTACCTGATTAGCCCTAAGAAGGGCGAAACCGGCCTTTGGCTGTAGAGGAGTTTTCAGCTGCCTTATGGGTAGTGCACTACAAATATAATTATATAGTGATATGACGCAATTCGTAGCCCCAAATTCCTATGAAAATGTTTTAACCGCTGGGGGAGGGTTACTAATTTGTCTCAGTTCGATCAGATTGGCTGTTTAACGCTTTCGTTCTCAAGAGTCAACCAATCAACGAACCGGTCGCACACGTGGAATTTCTCTACCCGTTGGGGAAGCCAGATTTCACTGCACACATAGTGTGCATTTCCATTGGAAGTTAAAGCGAAAAACTGGGTAAAAGTAAATCTGATAGAGGGTTGACGGTTGAGGAGTTTTCAGCTGCCTTATGGGTAGTGCACTACAAATATAATTATATAGTGATATGACGCAATTCGTAGCCCCAAATTCCTATGAAAATGTTTTAACCGCTGGGGGAGGGTTACTAATTTGTCTCAGTTCGATCAGATTGGCTGTTTAACGCTTTCGTTCTCAAGAGTCAACCAATCAACGAACCGGTCGCACACGTGGAATTTCTCTACCCGTTGGGGAAGCCAGATTTCACTGCACACATAGTGTGCATTTCCATTGGAAGTTAAAGCGAAAAACTGGGTAAAAGTAAATCTGATAGAGGCGTTGACGGTTAGTCCAATCAACGGGTTATGGAACCATCAAGTGGACTATGTGTGTGAGGCAGCCTAAGTAGGGATCATAAACAGGAATTTGCATTTATTATAAAACGGCTACTTGATTACTTACTCTTGAATTTGTACAATATTTCTAGTTTGAAGGAGAAATGATATTATGAGTACGTAATATGAAGTTAAGTTTTATGTACCAATGGGATGCAGTTACTAATTAAACCAACATGCACAACAGTCCCTTGCACAGGTATTGTTAAAATACTTTGCTGAGAGAAGGTTAAAAGTGATTGATATAGTTGCTGATAAAATCAGCTGACTGCGTGTCTGTCCCCCGATTAGTCTACGGTTTCTTAATTTTTAGACGTGGTTCCCATACCTGGTAAATTAAGATACAGTGAGAATCCCCAAATTATCTAGACCCCAAACAAAAGCAGCAAACACGCTTCACGACTCGATATTTGAACATGTTTAATTCACTCGCAGGCACCAGCGCTTTAGCGCAGTGTCAACTCTAAATTTGTGACATCCACGTTATGATTGAAACACAGCTGCTGAAAACTTTATACGGACTGTCTTATCCAGGACAAGTAAGAAAGCCTCTTTCCGGATATATCTGAGAGGTATTTATGTGCGGGAGATTTGAAGAAGTGTACCAAATCCCAATGGACTTGACGGATGACATTGGTAGCTCATAGTTAGGTGCAGCGATTTTGCGTGCCGTACTTCTATTGGGTCAAAGTTGATTAACGTCTGCTGAAAGCTTTCCGCCTGCAGTGTTCGTGTCTCCTGGCGTACATCGGATTAGAGTGGCGCACAAAACGTTTGTGGTGGAGACGGCCAACGTTGACGGTCAGACGACCAATGCTATCTCTTTCGTATATTAACTTTGTACAGTTTTTCCAAAGTCCGCTTTTAACGTTACACTTGTAATTTACTCTAATAAAGAGCATATTATCACTCATTCGGCTGTTTGGCTGACATGCCACGGGGAGGAAGCAGGAAGGTTGGGATAATGCCGGTTGCCCAAGCCTAGACAGGACAAGTCGAGCACCAGAGGTCGGGTTCGAACTACGGACCTTCCGGTCAATAAATGTGCCCCCTAACTATTTCAGACCTCTCGACCCTTTAATGGACGGAATCTAAGTGACGATCAAAGTAGTAAGACCTTACATTGCCTGCTGACAATAGTATCCGGATTACGGTGTGGTTCTCCAAAAGCAAAATATGCTGTTTCCACTGAGGGAAGTGTACCAGCATTCCAAAGTCAGCCAACCCAAGTGACGTGCACTGGTGATGTTCCCTCAGATGCTGATGAGAAGTTCGCACGTCGAATAGTAATTTCGGCAAACAGATGAACACCCACCTGATCAATATTCTATTTGTGGTAAAATGCCTATTCATAGTTTTATTCAAAATCACATTTGGAAACAGTTTCCTGCCTCCACGGGGGTAATTTTTACCGCAATAAAAACCGCTGGTCCGGTTTACACAGGTTTATCGCAATAACTTCTGACGGTACCAAGCCACATTCATTGAGCAATACGATTTTTTACCGATCGGATTCAAACATGGTGCAGACGGAAACAGAGCTTTAAAGCAACTCTTCTGGTTACCACATTCATTGAGCAACACGATTTTTTACCGATCGGATTCAAACATGGTGCAGACGGAAACAGAGCTTTAAAGCAACTGGTTCTTCTGGTTATGCACATGACTTACGTAGCATTCGTGGGTAAAATGCTGGAAGGTGTGATGTGTTTGATAATGGACTAATGTTGTACAATTTGGAGTCAAGTGAAACTGGGGTCGGGGGTGCTGCGACTACCTGGTGAGCCTCATAAAGGAAAAAACCAGTCGCGGTCTGTGGAAGAATTTTCAGCAGCCTTATCAATAGTATATTAGGTTTATTCCTCGGGAAGCAAAAGTGGATGGTGATGCACTCTTGAAAGTGCTGGCAAAAATAATTAGCATGAAACATTTTAAAATCAACCATAAGTTGGAGTGCAGTGGGAAAAAACTTCTCGGAATGAATTTAGTTTGTCTCTCAACATGTTTCACATCACTAATTCTCCCGTCAGTATTTTTGAATGGAATCACCGTTCGCTGTTGATTTTTTCACACAGGTATGACTTTGTTATTTGTGTCACAAACAAACTAGAAATTAACTCACAATTGGAAAGGTTTGTTGCGCTTAGCTCGGCAGTTCACAATTTATGTTTACGGGTAATGTCAATTTGAAGTAGTCTGTTTACTAAACAAACGTCTTGCAAACACATTTGCTTACATATTCCGGCACTGCTTTTGACTTTAAAGTTGCAAAAGACACGTTGCCATGTTAGCGGTCTCATTATTCTCTTCAAACGTGTACAATGTACAATACGGTAAAGCATTTACAGTGGTTTTGTCCTTCGGGTAAAACATATCCAGACCAAGAGATATTGTGGTGCAGATGTTTTGTTCTTATTTCGGGTAAGGTGCAACTAATGTGTGAGAAGTGTTCACTCAAGCAGGCCAATGTTGTGTGGTGAACAAATGGCAATATATCCTGTCAAACTGCAATTTTATCATTGCTTGGGTTCTTTTTTACGTTTTAACCTTGTCACCACACAAAAAGTGAAACGTCCCGCTCCGAAAAGTTGCCACGTAAAATTCAGATCCGATCAGGTCAAAGATATCCACTGATGTGCCCAGACAGTGTGACAAACTTATCTACGTTTACTGAAGTGATGTTTTAGAAACTTGCAAGGGCAATCTGGCCTCATTTAACAGACTGATAAAAATGCGTGAAACAACGAGAAAACCTTTCCTCATTATGGTTGTAGTTTTTGGTGCAACTGTCGATCCGTGTGGTATGTGGTACAAACCGCCCATCAAAACACACGGTATAATGAAATACAAACTTTATAATATAATATAATATAATATAATATAATATAATATAATATAACATAATATAATATAATATAATTATATATATATATATTTATTTATTTCGGTTGTTGCGTCACTTATGGAGGTCGTCTTCTAGAATCTTCCCCTTATCTGATGAAAAGTGTTTCAAACATTGCCCACTCAGCGTGTAAGCACAGAGAAATCGGAAAGCATTCTCAACACCTTGCCTTGTCTTTTAAATATTATGTAATTTCATTGGGAGCCGTCAGTGGAACGGGGTTATGCATTCGTAACTATGGAATTTAGTGGATATATCTTGACAAAAGTCATCGTTCAAGCAATGGTAACCTGGGTAACTATATTGATTAACAAGGTCAATAGGACCGTAAAAGTTGGCACGTAGGTGTCTCTGGCTTTCCGTGCGCCAATTGGAACTCATTCCAATTTGAAATAGTTTGAAGCTTGTCTTCTGCCCTGCTGTTTACTCAGGCTGCCAAAGGTCTTTTATGATCTACCCAGTACTGGATCAGTTGTCTTCGTGTACCGTCTCTTAATGGCAAAATTTCAATAACAGCACTTACAGCTAAGTTAAACTGACAGTTGCAAGGTCACCGCAGCAGTGAAACTGCACGCATGAAAGTTGAGTACAGTTATGATCATTTTTCAGGGGTTCAGGGGTCATGTAGGCCCAGAGAAGTGAAACAGCTTATAACAGAAGAGCGTATTTTTATACAAAGTAAGAAATAAAATGAAACCTAATCAAATGTACAAGCAAAATTACTATCGTTTCAATCAAATTTTAAAATAAACTCCGAAGGTGACTAATTGTGGATCACACACGTCCGTTTCGTGCTTCCCGGACCTTTCCTAACTTTTATTCTTACAGAGATAAAGAACCGAAGTTCTCGGCACCCATTCAGTTTATATTTGAACCCACAATTTCCATAGGGATCCGTTTTTTAATCAATGAAGTTATAGACAGATAGGTGCAGTCTTTGTTTCCAAAAATATTTAGCTAGTTTTTTGGTTTCTCATGAGTCTACACCTTCCACTCAGTGTTCCCTTTTAGCCCGAACCGGATCAGTAACCGTCTTGAACGGCTTGATTGGACCCCATGTGTCCATTATCAATCAAGACTGCAGGGTTCAATTATTTATAATAATAGTTTTATACCAACTGATTGATTGCGACAGACAGAATATCTTGCATTCCATCCGACATTAAGTGCTGAGAATGCCTAGTGAATTAGACGCTCATCAGAAGATCCGTAATTTGAGCCTTACCTTTGCAACCTGACTTCCCGAAAGGGCTCATTCCGTACAATCACGTGCAGAGTAGAGGAAAGCCAGAGGCGGTCAAATAATGACTTGGCAGCGAAGTGTGAAAGCCATTAGCAGCAAACTCAGCTGCGCAGGTCATTGCCGTCTCCTTGGATGGGGAGCACGAGACGGGATGTGTCAATGGTTAGAGGTACTGTCAGACATGGCCCAGTCGCGCCCTCACTGGTGCTCATGCATCCAAGTTATTGCCTTCAATGCATAGCTCGTTTCCCAATCCACCCACTTAACACTCTACCCACAGTGCTGTATTTACGCACTATTGTATCAGCTTTCCCCTCCAATGCGCAGCTACATGCCTCAGCTCCTCGAATCATCGGTGAACGAAACTTTGGCAGCTACAACCACTGTACGACAAGTGCATGGTTATTTCAGCTGACAGCGGTGATGAAGATCATGACCTTGACTGCGCCTTTCTGTGTATAGGCATTTCTGTAGTTTATCGGGACTTATAATAAGCTCCGAAATTAGGTTGTAGATTAGCAGTAATTAATGGTTTAGCGTCGAGGGTCGTCACGGAATAACCTGACAAATGACTAAAGCTAGACATGTGCATAGACATGAAACTAATACAGGTTGGTTCATTCATACAGAATAGTGACTTCTTCCAGTCGATTTTAAAGTACATTTCTAAGGACACTTTTAGACAGGCGGGAATGTGTAAACAAAAAAATTGTTGCAGAGTTCAGTGTCATCTCTCATTTGCTGTGCAAAGCAGACTGATTTCAGATTTTGTGGGTTGTTCAAAGTAACATAGCTGAGATATTCTTAGGCTTCTGGATCCACTCAAAATACTACCCACTCCATATTGCTCTTGTTTGAACGCGAATTCTATTCTGCAGGCACTCGCAGAAAAATTGGTATCGCAGACAACTGTTGTGTAACGAAGTCAGCTGTTTGATTGACGGTTTAATAAATTTAGCTCAAACGGATAATACAAACAAGCGAGGCCATTCTCCGTTCGGACGGCTGACGTTCTGGCCTTACTTGAGAATTCTGATGATGGAATACATTAGCAACCCCCAGTGTTGTTCATATTTGGCTAGAAATATCGGTTTGAATGCGTTTTTGATCTGTAGGTTATGTGATACACTGTGAATAACACATCAATAAATTCAATTTTGGACTGACAGTCGGGTAATGAGAGCTGATTGGTGCATTGCCTGAAACGCGGCTCACACTTAACTCCATCGGAAATTGCTCATAAGATGTTACAACCAGCGCGTCTGATTTCCAAACTATTACCTTTTAAAATGACTCCACTCTTCAGAATTTAATTTTGCACTTCCCGATTGAGTACATTTTATTCCTAAATTTTTCTGGCCTCTGGGGTCGATGAGCGAAAAAAGACTGAAAAAGACCTGCCAGATGGAAGATAATAGTTGATTTAATAAATTGTTCTTCAGCTAAGGGTCATTCGTGCCAGAGTTTTGAGGCATTCAGTGAGGTGGTTTCCCAATCTGTGTTATCGGCAGTTTGTACCGCACAAAACTCAAGAATGATTCCTTATTTGTTCCAACCGGTATAAAATTTCTTCCATTTAGAGGACCATGCACAAGCAATTTACAGAGACAATATCTTGCTATCGGTAAATACGGTAAAATATAAGAACCGAGTGGAATTATGCTTTTACCTTGTGCTCCTAAACAGAGAATATTTGAAAAAAAGCAAAGTTCAAAGAAAGTGAATTCGAAATAACCAGAAACCTTTGGTGCAAAGTTAACTTAAAGAAGGCGGATAAAATGTGAGTCTCAATTGAAGGCAGATCTTTCCTCCGAAAAAGTAATTAATTGTGGGTACAGTCTGACTACACTGACCTTATCATGAGCTTTCAATGCTGGCAGCTGTTTCGATCTCGTAGGCTTATAAATCCATCGAGGGAATCAAAGAAGCCAAAGTAACAAAAACAAGTCCTTTGAAAAAAAAA
>NW_008752175.1:82234-165863 GCF_000715545.1 Opisthorchis viverrini | reverse complement strand
CCCAGTACTGGATCAGTTGTCTTCGTGTACCGTCTCTTAATGGCAAAATTTCAATAACAGCACTTACAGCTAAGTTAAACTGACAGTTGCAAGGTCACCGCAGCAGTGAAACTGCACGCATGAAAGTTGAGTACAGTTATGATCATTTTTCAGGGGTCATGTTGGGCCAGAAAAGTGAAACAGTTTATAACGAAAGAGCGTATTTTTATACAAAGTATAAATAAAATGAAACCTAATCAAATGTACCCGCAAAATTACTATCGTTTCAATCAAATTTTAAAATAAACTCCGAAGGTGACTAATTGTGGATCACACACGTCCGTTTCGTGCTTCCCGGACCTTTCCTAACTTTTATTCTTACAGGGATAAAGAACCGAAGTTCTCGGCACCCATTCAGTTTATATTTGAACCCACAATTTCCATAGGGATCCGTTTTTTAATCAATGAAGTTATAGACAGATAGGTGCAGTCTTTGTTTCCAAAAATATTTAGCTAGTTTTTTGGTTTCTCATGAGTCTACACCTTCCACTCAGTGTTCCCTTTTAGCCCGAACCGGATCAGTAACCGTCTTGAACGGCTTGATTGGACCCCATGTGTCCATTATCAATCAAGACTGCAGGGTTCAATTATTTATAATAATAGTTTTATACCAACTGATTGATTGCGACAGACAGAATATCTTGCATTCCATCCGACATTAAGTGCTGAGAATGCCTAGTGAATTAGACGCTCATCAGAAGATCCGTAATTTGAGCCTTACCTTTGCAACCTGACTTCCCGAAAGGGCTCATTCCGTACAATCACGTGCATAGTAGAGGAAAGCCAGAGGCGGTCAAATAATGACTTGGCAGCGAAGTGTGAAAGCCATTAGCAGCAAACTCAGCTGCGCAGGTCATTGCCGTCTCCTTGGATGGGGAGCACGAGACGGGATTTGTCAATGGTTAGAGGTACTGTCAGACATGGCCCAGTCGCGCCCTCACTGGTGCTCATGCATCCAAGTTATTGCCTTCAATGCATAGCTCGTTTCCCAATCCACCCACTTAACACTCTACCCACAGTGCTGTATTTACGCACTATTGTATCAGCTTTCCCCTCCAATGCGCAGCTACATGCCTCAGCTCCTCGAATCATCGGTGAACGAAACTTTGGCAGCTACAACCACTGTACGACAAGTGCATGGTTATTTCAGCTGACAGCGGTGATGAAGATCATGACCTTGACTGCGCCTTTCTGTGTATAGGCATTTCTGTAGTTTATCGGGACTTATAATAAGCTCCGAAATTAGGTTGTAGATTAGCAGTAATTAATGGTTTAGCGTCGAGGGTCGTCACGGAATAACCTGACAAATGACTAAAGCTAGACATGTGCATAGACATGAAACTAATACAGGTTGGTTCATTCATACAGAATAGTGACTTCTTCCAGTCGATTTTAAAGTACATTTCTAAGGACACTTTTAGACAGGCGGGAATGTGTAAACAAAAAAATTGTTGCAGAGTTCAGTGTCATCTCTCATTTGCTGTGCAAAGCAGACTGATTTCAGATTTTGTGGGTTGTTCAAAGTAACATAGCTGAGATATTCTTAGGCTTCTGGATCCACTCAAAATACTACCCACTCCATATTGCTCTTGTTTGAACGCGAATTCTATTCTGCAGGCACTCGCAGAAAAATTGGTATCGCAGACAACTGTTGTGTAACGAAGTCAGCTGTTTGATTGACGGTTTAATAAATTTAGCTCAAACGGATAATACAAACAAGCGAGGCCATTCTCCGTTCGGACGGCTGACGTTCTGGCCTTACTTGAGAATTCTGATGATGGAATACATTAGCAACCCCCAGTGTTGTTCATATTTGGCTAGAAATATCGGTTTGAATGCGTTTTTGATCTGTAGGTTATGTGATACACTGTGAATAACACATCAATAAATTCAATTTTGGACTGACAGTCGGGTAATGAGAGCTGATTGGTGCATTGCCTGAAACGCGGCTCACACTTAACTCCATCGGAAATTGCTCATAAGATGTTACAACCAGCGCGTCTGATTTCCAAACTATTACCTTTTAAAATGACTCCACTCTTCAGAATTTAATTTTGCACTTCCCGATTGAGTACATTTTATTCCTAAATTTTTCTGGCCTCTGGGGTCGATGAGCGAAAAAAAACTGAAAAAGACCTGCCAGATGGAAGATAATAGTTGATTTAATAAATTGTTCTTCAGCTAAGGGTCATTCGTGCCAGAGTTTGAGGCATTTCATTGAGGTGGTTTCCCAATCTGTGTTATCGGCAGTTTGTACCGCACAAAACTCAAGAATGATTCCTTATTTGTTCCAACCGGTATAAAATTTCTTCCATTTAGAGGACCATGCACAAGCAATTTACAGAGACAATATCTTGCTATCGGTAAATACGGTAAAATATAAGAACCGAGTGGAATTATGCTTTTACCTTGTGCTCCTAAACAGAGAATATTTGAAAAAAAGCAAAGTTCAAAGAAAGTGAATTCGAAATAACCAGAAACCTTTGGTGCAAAGTTAACTTAAAGAAGGCGGATAAAATGTGAGTCTCAATTGAAGGCAGATCTTTCCTCCGAAAAAGTAATTAATTGTGGGTACAGTCTGACTACACTGACCTTATCATGAGCTTTCAATGCTGGCAGATGTTTGGATCTTGTAGGCTTATAAATCTATCGAGGGAATCAAAGAAGCCAAAGTAACAAAAACAAGTCCTTTGAAAAAAAAATTTGTTGGATATGACGCTTCGAAATTTGGAAGATCGTGGTGCTCGATTTATATTCGCACATTTGTCCTTCTGCTTCTAATGCTAGGCCACAATTTTCCGATTTCCGTATAAGAGAAGTGACCTTCTTCCGCGAAATTGCTACAATGATTAAACCCCGCTGTAAACAGGGTATCCGGGTATCGGACTGAATTCAGTAGGACTCACAAAGGAACGTTACCAGACGGAGAAATTAGTATAGTACGTATGGGCTATTACTAATCATAAAACAGCATTTTTTGATTGCTTTCTCACTGGTGTTTTCAAAAACCTAGCATCACTCCTGAAACTCCATAAACCTCGTCAGATACGAATGGACCTCATAGAAATTACTTTAATAAAAGTCCCACAGGAAATAGTTAGTAGTGTCTATCACTTACTCAGGATAAGAACCACCCCTGCAGGTTGTTTAAAATTAAGTTTGCGTTTCTCGTATTGTATGAATATACATTAACAATTCCGTTTATAAATGCCGCCCTTTTTAAAATTCTCGAAAAAAAATTATGGAAAGAATTGAAGGTAGAAATGGTAAATTCTATAGGTAATCAACGAAGCATAGCAAGCCCAAAGAAAGTAGAATGTTTTCATAAAGAAAACTGCTCACAAGTTTGCTGAAAACCCTTTGACAGCCCACGATCGGTTTTCACCTTCCACTTCGAGCTCATAAAGTGGGCGCAGTCCTTGAGTTTCCGTCTAACTTATGTTCTATTTGAACACAAATTGGACTGTTTTACAATCATTTACAAATCAATTTGGTTTTCACGAGAGACGAAATGAATCTGCTGTTTATGATATTCTGCAAAGGAATGCGCTGCCCACGTTTCATTTTGCACGATAGTCGAGATATCGCAGTATATTTTCATGAAGAAAACTGCTCACCGGGTTGTTGAAAACTCTTCGACGGCTCACGACCGGTTTCCCTCTTTTTGAGGCTCATCAAGTATGCATAGTCTCCGGGTTCCTGTCAACCTCATGTTCTACTTTAATAAAAATTGCACGGATATCTCGAATATCGTGCCAACTAAAATATGACGCAGCCTGTGTGCAGCACACAGTTGTGGAATATCATAAAAAAACATATTCATTTGAGTATCTCATGACAATCAAATTAATTTGCAAAGGGGTGTATTTCTCGAACGTGGAATGTATTTGTTTGCGAAATATAAACGTATGTAAGAGTAAACGTACTTTTGACGTTTTCCATGTAGGCTGCATCACGCGGGCATAGAGAAGCGATGGAAAAAACGTAGAAATAAAAATAAAAATCATATACGCAAGCCAGTTGTTGAATAAGACAGGAATCTGAAGTACGTTTGAACTGCTGACAACATATTTTTCTTGCGGTAAATAACCGAGCACCACTTGAAGTGGGTGAGAATATTTGTCGCACCGCTCGCAGTGCAGCTAAAGCGGCTTTACAAGTGCTTGTCAAGTGTCCTAGCTGGGAATCGTCATTCCGGACTCTAATTTTGTAAAAGAACGTACTGCGTTAGAAGATCAGGTTTAAAATTTCCGACACGGCAAAAATTGTATTGAGCCACGATATAAGTCTACATTACAAGGTTTGCGAGTTCAACTGACCAACTTTGCTATTTTAGATGAAAATGAAGTGATTTTAGTCGCATTTATTAGGACGCCAATGAGCTGGTTCTTGCATTATCGAGAGCAATAACGATGCATTTTATCGCGTGCCTCCGCACAGGTCATTGCCGTTCTGTCAGCATTTTTCAACGATAGTTATGTCAGTTAATGGGTGGCAGTGCGCTTTCAGTGCGTGTAAGGAAGGCAGCGGTAAAAATGGAGTGATTTAGAGATTGGAACAGAAATTTATTCTTGAAAATTCGTCCATCTCAGGACGTCCATGAGCACTGTCATGCTGTTTACTACTTGTTGGTTGCCACCACTATTGCGTGTTGCGTCTGTTCCAGCGGAAATTTATATTCTAAGCTTCCTGACTATTAGATCCAGAACACACCATACAGCCGTGGGCGACTAGCAACGCCCTTAACTCGCGTTAACCAGGATGAAGTGCCATTGGCCTTTATATAGCGGAATGCGACCCACGTGGTCACTTGCTAAATTGGCTTATTGGTTCAAAAGAAACAATTAAATTCCTAGGAGTCGTTTGGGAAATCACTCTGATGACATTTTGACAATACTTTGAGCAATCAAACAAATTCTTGCAGTTAAAACCAATGAGCGATTTTTATAAAAGCAGGCCGTTTAAAAGACTACCAATCCTTATTCAGTCTGATTCCTATTGGTTGGAAGCAATCGTTTCGGTAAGGCTGTAGGCTTTGACCAAGTGCAAAAAGGGTTCATCGGCGCACCTATTTCCCGGAAATTCCGGAAATACACAGATGTGTATCAAAAACTCGTGATATTTTTAAGACGCCAGCACCGTTCGGATTCCCGTATTTCGAAAACATCTTTGCATTGGAGGATGAGTTGGGAGAGACTTTATAGCCTCGTGTATATATTTTGCTGAGATAAGTTGAAGAGAGCAGTTGTGTTGCGTGTGTACACTTGTTTCATTTCGTTCTTGAAGCCAACAGAAATGGGGAAAACAAACAAAAAGCTTAATTGTTTGACATGTCGGCTGACAAGATAACTTTTCAGTGTCACTGTGCCCTGTAAACCACCAGACCAACCTTGACACAGGGAATGGTTACTCAGTTAATCCGAAAGATTCGATTGGTCAAGTATCTCGGTAAATTTCCAGATTTTAGAAAAAAAGGCTGCAATTTGTCATTCAAAGTATATGAACTTTTGATTTCTTTAGTGCCAAAGTTCAAAAGCAGCATATGGTACTCCATCATATCGCGGAGAATCGCATCGCCATTTTTCACCAAGGCGTTTTTGGTAACTTATTCCCCCTGAGTTTGTAGCTTTCCATTCGCTCCAACTCAAAATCAAGACTACAACTCAGGTGTTATTTGGCCCTGTACGCAAATTTATTGAAGATAAAGATGGCTCGTCTACAAAAGAGGAATGTGCACATTTTTTAAAACAAAAACGTCATAAAGCTAAGAGCATCTTTAGTATTTACACTTACGCATGTTTTCTTTGCGAACAAAGTTGACAAATTTTGAAATTATATTGATACCTGTGATGACTATGTTTGTTAATTTTTAAACCGACATGTTCTTCTTGAGTTTCGCGTTTGAGTAAGGCCATAAATTGAAATGAATAAAATAATGTTAGTTTCAGCGTGTTTGTCGCAACGTTCATTGGTAGATTTACGATCGTAAAACCCATGCGAGTCGGTTGGGATGACTTTTAGGCAATTGGCGAAATGCACTACAGTGGAATAGTGCAGCGCCTTTGGGTTTAAATTTTGAGGGTCGCAAGCAATGTATCACACTCTCCTCAGGAGATAAAATCGTGAAAAACGTTTTAAATATATTTGTGAATAACGAACATTTTGGGAGATCAACCCAAAGAGCGATGCGGTGTCTTGAGGGATTCATTGTCTATTTCTGCTTTTATCATGTTTCAGTGGCTTGGAGTATAAAACAAAGCGCACCCTGAGATGCGCTCACATTAGAGTCCTAATGGGCCCAGAAAAGTTCTCCACAAGCCTCAATAATCAGTTAGCTGCATGTATCAGGTAAATCACGGTAGTGCTGAACGCGCATTTATTGGTTTCTCATGTTTTTCTCCTCAAAATCGATTGATCCAAATGAAAGATCCAAGGGCCGTTATATCAATATACGGCTTGCAACTGAATCCCTGGGTGAAGCGCCAAGGAATGGCGTTCACGCCCGACAAATTAAAAAACTTAGCCATGCGCTGTAATATTTCCCTCAGATCTGACGTTGTATATATGTATGGGCTGTGAAACCGGGAATACATGCGTGAACTTCTCTGATGAATGAGAATAAGTTTCGATGGTATCTCCTCTCCAGGTTGGATAATGAGATGGCGAAAACTAATTCCTTTTTGGCTGAGAACGTATTCACAATTTTCTAATGCTCGGTTGTGCTAGTTCATGCAAAATTAGGGGAAGTGATACTGATAGCCGCCTGCTTGGAAGGAAGCTCATAGCGTCGCTATTCACTTTGTTGCAATTTAGTCATTCACCTATGTTATTGGTTACCTGAAGGCGTAGCACGTCGCTAATTTGCGAACGTGATTTATTGTTTTGCAACTCACTGCTCAGATGTCATTGGACGACAAGCAGATGGGTGCTATTCTCCAAGTGAAACTAACATTTGGGGGCTGGTGATACAGATTCTGAAATGTTGAACATTTATTGAAGGTACCGCTAATCAATTCTCAGGAACCCGTCATAGAATCTCGCGCTTCAAATTTTTGTCCATCTGTGCATAATCAAATGGGCACTTTTGTAGCTGCGGAGACCATTGGTGAATTGGGATGTACTGAGGGCCCTCGAAAGCATTTGATGCGTTGGGCAAATGGGTTGCAAAATTTCCAACTGTGCAGTGGGTTTTCAGAGCGGTGGGGAAGCGAGTGCATTGGGATTGCTCACACCTCCACCCTCCACCTCACCGCGACAAAACCAGCTCGACTGACAATGGGAATTTTTGAGTCTAATTTATGAAACTCACCAAAAAAGTTACCGGACGTGGTAGTGCTTTAGTTGAAATGACCTAACGGAAATCTTGGATGACGTGCTTTGAGGTGCAATATTTCACGTTCTGTTCCCAGAACACATTGGGATGGCTTATTTAACAGGGTATATTATATTAGTACGACTAATACATTTTTGTCTTCGTCATAAGGGATTTTTGTTGCATCATTGAAAAGACATCTCATCAAGTTCCCCTTCATTTCGTAAATTGAGGCTCGCTAGATCTGAACTTAATGTTTTGTCCGACGGAAAACCTGTCCGGCTTGTGGTACCAACACTTAGGGTCTCCGAGTACTACTTTAATAACGCTGTTCCCTCTGTGTTTGGACGACATCTATCAGCAGGCCAGTGACGAGTGAGTTTGAAATTCTAGACAAAAACTTTATAGGACCTTATTGGCTAATTACAACACCGTAGACATTTTAGAAATTCACACATTCACAAGCTTCTCGAGTAAAGCAAGGAAGACATCAGCGACAAACACAAGCCCTTGCGCAGAAATCAGGAAGCAGGCAGCACCATCAGACTTTGAATATTTAACAACGCTGGCATAAAAGGGTTTGTCTGTGTTCAAAAACATAAAAAACAGTGTCAACGGTAAACTTTCCATGAAACTGACCGACCCGATTTTACATATCAAACCAAAAATTTTGGGGAACGTTCACTTTAACAAATATGTACAATATACGGGAAATAATTAAGATCATCTAGGCTTGAACGCGTTTGTTCATTTATATGTAGGAATCCAGATACTTTTAATGCTTATCTGTAGACTTGTGAAACGCAATGTTGGATTTCCAACACAAACGCTGGCTATCATATTCACCGCTGATGAGCCCTACTGAAGTTAAAACTATGATCAAGCGCTGCAGCGCAAACTGAGGGACGGGAACAACTTTTTGAAACGGGAACGGCTTAAGAGTTCATACCCACAAAACAATGTAAACAAAAACGAAAAATTCACAGCAGTTTGAAAGTGCTCGTGACACCACTTGATTGGGAAGTATAGTCAGGCGAGTCAACAATCGTTATATTGAAAATCGTTCCTGGGTCATCGTTCGAGGATTCGGTAGACCCAATCACACTGGTATTGCATGAATGCGGTCAACACTTTCGGCGTGAAAGCATGGAAGCGCTCAAATTTCGCTTATGAATTAGTGGAAGAACACCGGTTGGGCACAGCCAACAGTGTGCACTGTCGTTGAGCCATAATTAGAGAAAACGCGAGTCCCCAGATTTAATTTCACCAAGAGAGGAGAAGAACTTTTCAAACGCGGTGACTGTCTACACACTATCAGCCAGGGCTTTCACAAGAATTGTTTGCAATGCTACTCAAAGATAATCCATAGAAAATCTTAGAAATTTTGTATCAGCTTTGACCTTAGAAGCAGAATCTGTCCTCGGGTAGACTGGAAACAGCATACAAGAAGCATGACTTTGGGTCGTTAACATTTGCTGTGACAAAACTTCGTTGGAAATGATGTCGTGACACCCAACAGCGTACAAAAACTCAAAATAACATAATTGTTGCTGTTATACTGACAGCCCTCACAATGTTCAAGAATACTTACTTTTATCGTATTTAAAGAAGAAAATTTGTAAAATTCTGATTCGTCATCTATAGAAGCAATGAGAAAGTTTTGCTATTAAAAAGGACAACTGTTCTTTTCTTATATTCTACGGGAACATTTTGTCGGAATGCGGTTTACTTATTGGCTGCCAAAGTGTGGCTGTCAGTTTGTTAGCCGTTGAAGCAGCATTTCCTCTGGTTCGAGGCGGTGTCTTCCGATGAGAGCACTATTGTGTTTATTGTTTAACTTTTGCAACGAATAAACTGTCTGAAGCTTTTTGCATGAATGCGTATACCAAGGTAATCGGTCGTTTTTGAAGCGGAATGCATATTTCGGGTACCCTTCTAAGCACATAAACTTAAGAGCGAACAAGGAACAACGCAGTTGCCTAATTTTTGTTGGAAATTCTTATTTGAGCGTTCAGGCTAAAAGGTTGCTCGTAGCACTTCAGCTCAGTGAAGATCAGAGTCGATTTTGCTCTTGGAAATTTTTTTATTTCCTTGTGGCAGATTTATTTTGCCAGATCACACTAACACTTATCATGACGTCATTTATGATGACGTTGGTCTATTTGATTTGCACCCCTGAAAGTCACCGTCTCCATGTAGAAAGTACATTTACGCTGCACATTTTGGGCGCATTTGCAGCATAACTGAACGCTTTTTTGGCTTCCTTCCTTTTAGACGACATTTTTGTGCCAACCCTTAGGCTTGAATGATTGAATATTAGGTGAAAAATATTTTTTCTTCCTATCGAATGCTCCAAATGATCCCACTTAATCAAGTGCATCGAAGGTGACAACACGTTCTGCTTCTTGAACGTTAGATCAGTGAAACCGTCCTGACCGCAGAACTAGGGTTTATGTGGAACAGTAAAAACTTCCATTATGTTGTGCCCCTGAGGCGGAAAAAACATGAACTACACTTTATAGCGGCAAATGTGACGAATGTGCCACGTGAATAAGCTAGAGAACTGTTGTCTGGGGGATTTATAGTCAGGACGTTGGCTGAACGTTCTGTCCAGCCGCTTGTCGCGACTGACAAACGTAGGTCCATCTGCGGTGGTGTGCTTTATAGACGATTTCGAAAGATGCAGTCAGTCAGTGCTTATTTCAGTCATTGAACTGCATGTTTCTGGCAGCCTACATGTGTTAGTTTTCCAACTACTTATGCATTCGCTCAGGTTTGACCCCACAAAGACACCACTCATCACCCAGAACATGGTTGTGTTTGTAACTAGCCGGCTGCCTAGTGATTATATCTTCGAGCCTGGTAACTGACTTGCTGATTAATCAGCAAGAGATGGCAATAATGTGCAGTTTGGTGTGTCGCCTGAGAAATAATCGTCGAGCCATTTACCCAAATTAACAGCAAAAGTATATACTACCAATCCACGCATCTCAGCCACCAGTATTTTATTATATCGGGAAATGATTTTGTATTCCGTTGCTTGCTCATGTCCAGCACAAAATGGGTACGGCAAACTACCAAAGGATTGCGTGGGTTCCTCTCTAACCAGAATGTGGCCAGGCCTGGTGGGTGAGGCAGAACCCCGTTGGAACATCACGTCACCCGCGCGGGTCACGTGGCTAAAGAGTGTTTATTTGTGATACTAAATAGATAATGAACCACAGCATAAATTCGGTGGTGTCGCTTGAAACACCTAAATTGTTTTTCATTGTACAAGATTAAGCTATAAAATACTTAACCAAATTTCAAAATTATCTGAATCCGGTTACGCCGAAGGAATTATTGCGAAGATGCAATAACAAAAATTGAGGTTAGCCGTAGAGGAATTCATTGTACCTGCGATCATTTAGAAGAATTTCTTTCTGGATATCCAGAAGGTATCATGCCAGTGGTAAAAGAAAGTATCCTTCTTGAACTTGTTTGCATGAATACCCACTTTGGCAACTGATTGACCAGTGAATCTTAAGCTATTCACTTCTCCTTCACTTTATAGGTAGCCCATTCAAGTCGTCAAAAATCTAACACAACTATAACGCTAATAAATCGTGTACTTCAGAACTGATCAACATTAAGTAAACGCGGAAGCGTAGGCGTATAAAGCAACAATACAAAATCTCTGGCGAATTTTAACTTCAGGCGTTTGAAAGTTAAGTACCATGGTGAGAAAACAGTTCTCCGAATAACATTAGAAGTAAAGATCGGAAATACTGTAAACCAAAAACGTAGGTGAAACATTTTGAAGAACTAAATACTGCCGCCAAGTTTTCCAGTCAAACGGAATTTACATTTTTGCGGCAATATTTTGATTGGCTAGCTGGATTTGCTTACCCCTAAATCCTGTTATCCAACAAATCAATGACATGCAGAATTTATGAAATTCAGCAAAAGTGATTACAAGTTTTGCATACGCAAGCGGAGTATTTTTCAACTTTTAATTTAAAAACATTCATCCCCTTGGTGTTGTCACATTCATGCCTAGGTTCTTCCCCAACGGATTTTAGCGTGCGTGTTAAGTTGCTCACGTGAACGTTCTAAACATGGCGAGTAATATGTAAAACAACCAAAAATATCCTAGTTAATCCTGAGCACTCCTATCTTACCATAACGTGAGTTCGGCCTTAATTATTTGAAAGCAACGGCAGTTGTAGTGTCCCTTGGTCGACCGTCCAAATCTTAAGATGACATTGACACACAGGTCCAATCTTGCCAGGATACGACGATTTGTGTGCTCCAGTGATGCAGTGACCCATGCTTTTCAACGCTTGTGGGTCATTCGTCATTTACCATGCAAAGACGGTCAATAGTATGAGGTCAAGCTAACACCATGGCCTGGTAATGACAATACATTAAGAAAGGCACTGGCATTTGCCCTCAAACACTGCTGCCGTGCAGTCAGACGTTAATGCCAAGGGCTTTAATTTGTCCCGCCTTTTAGGTCAAGTCACTCTAGAAAAACCAGATCACCAGTAATTAGTAGAATAAAAGTTGCAGTCACTAAACGAAAAATTGGCCGTCATCTGGTTTCATCAAATACCTCGCTTTACAGGCTGCATATAACAGGGAGCGTACGCTGACACCTCTCTTTTTTCATTCAAATACATTTACACCCACCACTTACATAGCAATTTCATCCTCGCATGCTAAAGCAGCAGGACAGTCACTCCGATAACCTTGTTACGATTAGGCTGGAAAATCTGCGCTGCTGCCAAAAGTTCTAAGACTTTCAAGGTACACCTGTAAGCCACTAGATTTAAATGATTTCAATGTAACTGAAGCCGGAGTGAAGTTTAATAAAACAGCTTCATCTTCCACTTTCGGAGGAAATCGAAACACACCAGTGTAAGCTTTGCGTTATTTCGAGTGTGACACTAACACTTAAGTGCGACCGGATTTTTCATCTCCAATGAAGCAACCTGTAACCTTCTGAACTATAAATGCCAAGCTCGACAATCAAAATTTTCAAGCACCCTGAAAAAACACTTTTAGAATTTATGATGGAAGCATAGAAACCTGCGCTAATTGTCGCAAGACTTCTTTCATCACGAAAGTTCATCAGGCGTCATCGTCTCCCTTCGACATGAAAAATGCATTCAATTTACCGAATCGAGTATTGAAAAGATTTGTTATGCTGCAATATACCTTCCAACTTTGAGATAAGCTGCTCAACTGAAACAAAAAACAAATGACGCAACACACAGAGATTCACAAATGATCTCCAGAAAAACGTTTCATTTTACATTTAGTTCCCAACCAGTGAATTAAAAATTGTGCGGCACGATTTCTTTTGGCAATAAATAAAAAACGCTATTACAAAAATCGTAAGCAGAAAAGAGTTGAACAGACGGTAGTTTCCAGATGTCGCAAAGATTCTCAAATACAGGGGCGGCGCATTGGTAAACTAAAAGAAAGACGCTGTTGGCCGGAGTTTACGGTAAACCAAACTAACAAACGCGGGCATGCGTGGGAGACCATTGTGTCTGTTAGGCGGAATTCCACATTGATTTTGCTTTACGGTTCACATTCAGGTGGTGCTGCGGCCGAGGAGCCCATCCCATGCAAGATTGTCCAAATGTTCGGGGTACTTGCCGATTCGCCATCAAGCCGAGATCTGATTGGTCGAAAGTCTTGACCCAACAACCAACAATGAACAAGTACTGGTCGAATGCTGGTTGCCAATGATGCATCCAGAACGCGTTAGAATTCCAAGAAAGTTATTGCCGCCTACGCTATATATATTAAGCACTGTACCTGACTTCGTGTGAGCGATAATATGGCTCGCGCACTTTCGGTGGCTATTTTAACGTTAACGCTAGCTTGGGAGGTTCAGACTGAGAATCAAGCTGAAACAAATATCGTCACTATGGTGACCCTTTCCAGGAACTATAAGTCCTTTTACTACAATTTAAGGCAGACGTTTGGACCAGTTCACAACTGGGAGACGACTGATGCACCAAAGACCTTCGGGGCATCAAATGGGGAAGTCACCTTGGTGATAGAAACACAGCCTACACAACACAGAGATTTTTGACTGTGGTGTTATATACTTTTCAGCAGCTGGAAAGCACTTCCGGATTTATCGCAGTTTGTTTCATTAAAATAATCGTTTTGCTCGTTACTCAACAGTCTCTTTGAAAGGTTAGCATTCTCGTGTGGATAAATTTTCGATTACACATAAATCATCAACATGGTGATTAAAATGGCAAGTGTACTTGTTGGAAAAACATTTTCATGAGCACATCAGCGTAAGTCGTCCTAAGCCTTTTGATTCTTACCGCACTTTTACCAAAGCAACCTGATAAGATAAACGCCTATGTTGTGAGAACTTTCGGACCATGGAAGGCTGAAATCCACAGTTAGTTAACACTCATGCACATCTGCGGACTATGAGACTGTTCAGAGCGCTCACATCTCAGAAGGCGGAGTTCGCTTCACACATAACGCTAACAGGGCCGCTTGATACACTCATATAACTCAAACACGTAGTTTTGTGGCCATTAAAAAATCCAAGAAGCAGTAAATGTTCCATTATTAATGACGAGGATCCAATGCTTTCCGCATAACAGAGTTTTATGGCTTGACAGACGATTAATCATAGATTTTTCCAGGTTGTGTCACGGAAATGCGAAATTTAATCGCGAGTATAATCTTGCGGTGGCTTTTTCGGTTAAACATTCTCGCGGAAAGCCACTTGTTCACCTCCCCATTTAAAGGTGGCACTTATTTCATGTCGTGAGTATTGGGGCACAAAGTCGAGGACAGTGCTCGCAAAAGAATTACGGATTTTTCGGAATTTGCAATAAGTTTTAAAAATCCATCCAAACAAAGTATTGTAACAAGTACCGAAATTCATTTATTAGCCGTTCAATCACTTGGTTCAAAATTGACTGCAATGACGTTAATCGTCGTTCTATAGGATCTGCTTTGACGGAACTGTTCGGGCTGGTCGCGGTAGATATATTTATTCCAATTTGAAGGAGAAACGTTTTCATAGTTTTCCAAAATACTGCACCTAATAAAATGAACGGATGTACAAGCAAACAGCTAACCAAAGGGTTTCGGAATTGTACTTACGTGTAACTGCCTCAGCTAAAAATCGATGGGCAACAAAATAAAGACGCATGTGAGGACGGAGATTACATATACACTTTGACCACACACGGATTGTGGTGTTGTTAATTACTTTCAACATATTTTGGAATATTTTAATGCGCTACTAATAAGGTTGTTGAAAATTCATCGAAAGCTCACGACCGCATCCGCCCTCTTCGGTGGTTCATCGAATGGGTGCCGTCCCCAAGTTTTCGTCAATCTTATTTTCTACTCAAAACCAGACTGCGCGAAATTAGCGACTATGCACTCATTTGCAAACTAGTTTGATTGTACAAGAGACTGGCTGGGAACCCAGCTAAATCTCTCTTTTGTGATGTGTCTGGGAATGCTTTAATGAAATTTAGTAACTACTTTGAAAGAAAGCATATTTCATGTCTCTTTTTTAGCTATAAAATATCCCAAACTCAAAAGCTTACCATCACAGATAAAGCGCCGTTATGAACTGACCTCAGGTACATAAAACAATCGCAAAAATGTCCTACACGATTGTGGGTAGGTGTGACAAATGTCGTGTCAATGTCTTTGCTACTATATTCGAGATATTGCAGTACATATCATAGACATAGGCATGCTGAAAACAAGTCGACAGCACGTCACCGTTTTCGAACTTATTTGGGGCTCATAAGGTTAACAACGTTTACTGGTTTCCGCCAATTTTATGTTCCATATGTACGAAAATTGGACGGGTTTCGAAAAATACACTCAATCATCTGCCGGTCGTGTGCGTCTAAGATGGTTTCAGCAAACAAGCGAGTATCTTCATTTATGAAAACAATTTTACTCATCTCAGAATCTCAGCGAGTGCGCCACTTAAGAAGCTGAAAATGTGGTTTAGCTTTGTAACTGCTGATAGTGGTGTTTGAACTGAAAACGTTCGCTCGCTTCATAAAAATCAATAAATAATCACTTTCGATGTGCAAAAGCTTCGAGCACTTGCCTCCTGTAATTTTGAAGCAATATAGTGAAAGCTTTCCCTAAATTTACTTGCTAGTTACGATCAGCTTTCAATCTACAAATCTTGGCTACATCAGGCCAGCAAAATGAAGCAACGAAACAACATGACTGTCACTGAAAGAACCCTTATTGACAGAATCAGGCGGTAGTGTATCATCAGTATCACTGACCATATAGCGACACATGCTCTGCTGCCGCACAATCAACATTCATTCAAGGAGCTTTGTTATAAAAAGGGATAAAATTAAATGAAAATCATACAAATTGCCAGCACGTCTAGATGAATTTGACGTGCCCACACTTTAAGGATGGGTATTGCTTAGAATACGAAAATTAAATATTTTGCAACTAAAAAATGGCACTTGAAGGACCTTATCTGTCACAAGGCTACCAAAATAGGCCAGGTCATATATTCTACTGGTAGTCAGTAGAACGACGAGCTTTTAGCGTGACGTTCTTTGGAAACATTTTGTGAAGGCACTTGATAAAATTTATCGTCCTTGAGAAATTTTTGCTTCTAAGAAAATCCGCGGATTTCCACGAACGGTGTGCTGGATACTACTGCCCAGCGTCAAGCAATGTCTTCCACCAAAAATGGCTTAATATTTGCATCAAGAATGTCTCACCTGGAAATAAACAATAACAAGGAACTCTTGAAATGAAACAAAGCTTTTTTGGTCTTTTCACTGCCGATGCTCCAGGTTCTTTGTATCATCTGTCCAACTGTACAATGCCTAATATAAAAATGAGGTCTCAAAAATCGTGCCAACTGAAACATGAGGCGGCCTGTTTGCAGCACATTCAGTTGTAAAACGAGCGATTCATTTGAGTCTCCCGTGAAGTCCAAATTGGTTTGCGAATGAGTGTATTCCTTGAAATTTGTGTTCGAGTAGAACCAAAGGTTGACGGAAACTCGGGGACCCCGCCTACCTGATGAGCCTTATGAAGGGCAAAACCTGTCGCGGGCTGTCAAAGAATTTTCAGCAATCTTGTGAGTAATTCCCTTTGGGAAAAATGAGGGTTATTTATTTTGAAAGGCTTTGCAATATCGAGGGACTTTTTTTCAGATGTGGAAGGCTTCAGCATGATGAGATTTGGCTTTTTCAAATTCATAACCTCGTTTTACACAAAAAACACGAATGTAAGAGTGGAGTCACACCGTTCACTATGTCTTTAAAGGTTTTGCTCCCTATTCGAGCACAATAGGAATCACAAACGGGACGCAACTCAAAAACAAGCAGACGGATTTAGTAGGGGTACTTAAAGTAAATGGTAAGGTTGACAGGTGTTTCAATAATCAGGAAGTCGATATGAATGCACATAAAATTTTTAAAAGAAGTCTGATAGACGAAATTTAAACTGAGGGTAAATCAACTTACCGTAGAGAAAGATGGCGCAAAAATAGAAAATCGCGATGCTTTTCATTTTGAAAATGGCTGTGAAAAATTGACTGTCATTTACGGAAACAGTATTTATTGAGCAATTTTTTTTAGAGCAGAGAGCTTGTTTATAGTTTGTAACCTCCTGTGTGCCGATTGGTCGGACCTGTTTTCTCCAGCGTATCACAGAATTGGCTCCTTGGTTTACACTTATTGTTGAATAGAACGCAGAACAGTACCGAGCAACTTTGTTTTCTCTGTAACCGCTTTAGATGAAGGAGTGATTCTCGGGGAAACCGAAAGATTTGGAGGCCAACCGCAAGCATCCAGCTGATGCGAACGCAGATTATCATGAAAGTTTTTAGTGTCGGCCGTCAGGCGTGAGCAACTTGGTAGCATCCGAATTCCGATGCTACTAAGAAACCCCGCCCTGGTCACTGAAACCTTACTCGGCTCATAAGTGTTCCGGCCCATCCAATTGCAAACACACCACATTCATTAGTTGCACGGATTATACCATTTTATCGGCGGGTGATTTCGGTCAGGGTTTGGCTGATTTAGGGAGTTCGGTTACGTTGATTTAAGGTTCTAAATCCATGTCATTTACGGATTTCTCAAAAAGAAATACTTTCAATGTGAAATTTAATATGCTGTTTGCTTTGACATATGATATTTAACTAACCAAGAATGTTGAAAGTTTTCTTCTTCTACACTTTAGGCAGCCTCCAATACTCACAGTAAAGAATTTAATCTGCTTTATTATTTCGGGGTGTGAAATCGCATTTCAAGAGAGCAAAGGCTGTCAGGTGCGTAGATTTCCGGCAAATGAATTCACGCATGGGTTGTTTTAACTCTTATTTGACTACCTTATCAGGCATCGGTTTTCGAGTCTTACCATCGTTTTGTCTAGGACAATTTGAGGAGATCAATTATTACCATATTACCATATGCTACCATGGTACTTCTTATTTTGCGATATTTTCAGGGTATTTTCGAAATTTTAGATCGAAGTGACCATAATTTAAAGTTAAATTAATTTCAAATCCACTTCAACAGTTTTCTACCTCGCAGCCTGAAATTAAATTCTTGCGACGGAAACAGGCTTTTGTTTATTTGTTTGATCCACATTTAATGTGCCAATCCTACGGTCAGATAATTTGAAAAAGCGATCCACCAAACGCATAGAAGCACAATTTTCATATGTTCCCTGCCGGTCTTTGTGCACCAAAGTACCGATATTATGAATTATTATCTGTTGATTTAAACATATTTTCACAGATAATGGTGTGTGATCATGTAATTTATACATAATACATATGTATCCAATTATAGTTAGTAAAAAATAAAAGCGAAGGTTTCTAATTTCCATATAGTTGTTTGTTAGTTACTTGGACAACAGCTGTCCTCAACTCCAAAAAAGCGTCTTCTATATATTCTCCCAAATTTGAGAGAATGGTGATACCAGAATTCAAAAACTGTGGCTAATCCGATTCTCGTCATTGTGGCGCGGTATTTGCTACTCCAGTCGACTCCATGCGGATGATATTTTCCATGAAAGTTTTGGGGCTCTGCATCCCACCAAATCCATCATTTCCAAGTTACCACTTTTTGCTTGTCGTTGGAACTGTGGTCGTTGATAATGTCTGACCGATCACACACAAATCAAGGAGAAATCATTGGAATGAAATTGTTTGTTCAAAGAATTATACAGGTCATGTATTTTATTTAGTCATTCCGTTTTTAGTTTCGCATGGAACACTTATCACACACCCTTGGGAAAATGGGCACGCTGCAAGTTCTCCTGCTTTTCCAACAAGGACGGATCATGGATTAGCAATCCCTAACACATGGAGACGCACTATCTTCGGTGTGACTGCAATCTCAATTATCAAGCTGCGGGCATTTGTGATAGGTTGCTGTCACCTCAGAAATATGGTCAGGAAAGACTTTTAGCGTTGAAGCGTCCGAACTTCGGAGAACGAGCGGAAATAATTTTCCCAGTGAGAGGTGCGTGGAAATTCCACAAACAAACTTATGAACATCTTCATGAAACACCTTGTTTTAGTTGTTTCGTAAAGATTTAGTCCGAAATAGTGCAGTCTGGTTTTGCTGCCTTGAGAGTTAATCACGGTTAACGGCAACACCACTCACCATCTCTCGATTGCGGATTTTTACTGGTGTTGAGAAAAAACCTTGGACAGATTTTGATTGGTTACTTTGCACTTGAAACACGGAAACAGGATGAGAGTACAGGTTGTTACAAGGGGGAAATTTAAGCTGCTTGGCGCAAAATTCCTAACGGACGGATTTTTGTGAGATTTTTGTGAAATCCATTTTCCAAGTTCCTGGTTGCATTTACTCCGCTCCCTTCTGCGTATTGATCGGAATGGTGTAAGCTTCATGTAGAAAGACCGTACGGCGGTGCATATTGCAAAACGATTTCGTGATAAATTTGCTGCCATAACATTAATAGAACAATTCTGTTTCCTTCAGCGTTGTTCATATTCCCTGCATTTTTACCCAGAATTGCTTTATAAAAGCGCTTTTGTTGTCTAGAGGCGATCACGGCTGCCTTTTCAGCCGATGCGTTTAATCCCTCTGTAAGCAGTCGCAGTTTCCTCCGTTGCGACTAAGAATCGGAATCGCTGGGCCCGTGTTCACTAAAGTGATTGGAGAATGCGACTGGGCCCAAAAGATATTACTTTCTACGCGGATGGTCCCTGACCAAGATTCTGACACATGTCCTAATCATATCACCATTTCTGATGAAAATAATAAACATGTTCATTCCGGCGTTAGGAAGCCTCCCGTCATTCCCTCTAGCAAATTGAATCTTTTTACTTAGAGGAGATATAAAACTTATGAACGTGCATATTTCCGTTCTTATCAGCAAAACTGAATTCACTGGCAATGCACAGATTTGGGTAATGCAGGGTCTTTTACGGCTTGGGAGCGGACCTTGCTCACTGGTTAAACTCTGGGCAAGTTTCAACACTTTGTATAATGCAAGGCAAAGTCGAAGTTTTCAACATAAACAAGGCAAGCAAAAACTTTCATGGGTTTGCCAACAGAGGTAA
Organism: Opisthorchis viverrini; assembly: GCF_000715545.1. Lineage (NCBI taxonomy): Eukaryota > Metazoa > Platyhelminthes > Trematoda > Opisthorchiida > Opisthorchiidae > Opisthorchis > Opisthorchis viverrini. Next base: position 145,932 of record NW_008752175.1, on the reverse strand, counting down.
ATAGATACGGTCCCATTGGGATGACATAACAACAACCAGTCTATCTGTTGGTCGATGCATGCTAGTTTAACGCCAGCGGTCAGCGGTAGAGTAAATTTTCCCACCTGTGTGTTGTTTCCATGTTATGCATATGACTCTACCGGCCGGCAAAAATCTCTCGAGTTTAGTTGAAACTTTTTCGCAAAGCCCTGCAGTCTATACCAACTGATTACAAAGACAATCTTCACAACCGTCAGTCACATGCTTCAACTAATTGGAGGAGTGTGTGACTGCCCAATGGAATGGTAAAATGGTAAAAATAATTCCCAAGTGACACATATCACGTCCCAGAAAATTGCATTAATGTGAGAATGCTCGAAAACTTTGCTTGGAAAAGCTGCGAATTATTTTGAGCATGGAGGTTGGAATACTCCGCCATATATTTCACTTCTTGTAGCCACATATTTTTTGGGCCACGTCATCTAATGATGGAGATTTTCTCGGCGTCGTTGCTGGTATTGAGCGGATAGAAAGCTTTTTTCGGCTTGCTCCCTAGAATCAAGCTAATAAGACTGTTTCTCAGAAACCCACCTGCTAAGTTCGATCACAAAAGTATGTCGTGCGCAAAAGATAGAATTCTGTCCAAAGTTTTCTATGTTAAGATAGCTGACAAATATCAGGTACCCCTTGGAGTTCCCACATGCAAGGCTCAAGAACTCCCCATAGAAGTTTCTAGTATTAGCGATAAGTGATTTGGTTTCCCTACCCAAAGCTTCTGACATTTATTACAGACAAGTGCCCTTTGCACCAAACCACTGTGAAAAAGCGGAACTGGTTGGCCCAATACCGCAGATATAAAGGCGTCTCAGGCACCCCGGGGGAGGTCGTCTCTACTATGGCAATACTCCGGTTTATTGAAAAATGGCTCAAGTAAAGCGCTCCCTAAATTGCAGGCTTAAGTTTATCTCTCGCTTCACCCGCTGGACAATGATTTCTAACTTCGTTCTCGTTTACAATGTAAGTAGCTGGCATGTAGATTGGTCTCACCCTGCGATGCAGAAATCATCAGGGAGCCTCGGTGTCTTCTGAAACATGTGCCTGGTAAACCAACGTTGAATTGTGGAATGAATATACTTAAAGGAAAAAATCCTAAGATAAATATTGCAGGATTTTTGAATAGCTTCGAATGTGTTACAACTCATTGCTCGACATGGTGTGGATAAAAAGCCGCATAATCTATGGCGGTCACCCAATCTACTCGCTTGAAAAACGACCAAAATCGTATTCTTCGAAATGATTAATTTTTACAATTACGGAGATGAGTTGAAAATTTTTACTTGATGTATCCCGTGCTGTAGGAGATGATCAGTGAACTTGGATGACTATGCAATATTGATTGTGTGTTTCAGCTTGCTTCATTAAAGCTTGATATAGATGGCTTGTTATTCAATGGGATTGAGGGATATTGTTTCACCGTGATCACACATCGTACTGGATGATCAGTTTTTTTATCTCTCAGAGACAACCAAGAGTCAAACGCTTGAAATGGTTGCTGCAGATGATTTTCAGAAACTTTGATGCAATACTTTTTGAGTGGACATTAACTGGGTGTTAATAGCAACTCGGGTGCGAATAAAATTTTCCAAGCATACTGGAGATTATCAACGGCAGCTGTTTGTGGTTTGCTTCGCACTAAATATCACAATAAATCATAGCTTGCCAGAATTAAACAGCTAAAACAATAGCATTTTAGTGTAGCTGAGTAATTTGAAGTTAATCAGGTGTTGAAGTAAAGCGGTCGCACTGATTTTTTGCCAAATACGTAGGTTCAAACTGATCTAGTTACACTGACACCGCATGAAGTAGCTTGTGCAAGGGTCAACTGAGGATGGAGTTATTGGACAACACAAGGCCTTCGATAAAAGAAGTTTGATACAACTCACTGAACATAGACTGGCTGAAGCTTCTCGGTTTTTGTTTGCCTGTGCAGCCACCCAGTGACCGCAGAAGTGAGGTCTCGCCAACTTTTGACAAGCTCTCTAGAGGCCATTTATTTACCGTGTTACCATTTTGTTTCAACTTGTAGCAAGGAACACGGTCAGACTCATCACGGGTCACAGATGCACACCTGGTGCTGAATTACAAGGGTTGCAAACGTCGAGTGCTTTGTTATCGTTCACCCTTACATCATTCTGTTTTAGAAAACCTTTCTCGTATCCTGATGATTTCATACCAAGGGAAAAAAGCACCGTACACAAATTTCGCTTGTATTATAGCCCACCAGCACTGGATGTACATAGGGTAATATTCCGCTTTCATATTGTAATCCTTGATTATAATCACTCTGGTATGGTGCTCTGCAATTCGTTGCCTGCTATATATGGTCGCAAATTTATGAAATGAACAAGCTGTGAAAAATTTTTGTGATCTAGCATACTTTAGCATATCAATGATGAACTAGTTGCCGGTTGTTGTCTTCGGACGGTGATTTCTCTGCGCTTTTGCCCTTTTCTTGGTTGTCATTATTCAAGATGTACACCGAACCTAGGTGCTGGGAGGCTTATGGACATAATTGACTGAGATCACGTGATATCAGTGAATAAAGGAGAAACTTAAAATTAGTTTCACTTTTGATATATGACTCGGAAACCCTAAGCAGAGTGTAGTATTGGGCACCATACGTAATGCAACTGGAAAAAGTTGGTGTTATGATCATGAGAATAGCGGAGTAATTTAGACATTTTGGTTGTCATTAGATTTTTTTCTGGCAGAAAAGCTTTAAAACTTGAGTGAACTAATGTTGTCGGGATATGCAGTATGTACTATGGTGTCCAAAAGATTCTATTAAATTTGGAGTGAAGAGCCCACTGCGTCAGCCTTGCTGGCCGAATGCAATGGAGTGCAATTGTTTACAAGGGCCCGGTTGAAAATTATGTCGCGAGTTTCATGGCGCGTGCTGTGTAGCTGAGATGGTGGAATGAGATTGAGCAAACTTATTCTTTTTGTGTGCCGTATTTGTTGTCAACCAACGCCAAAACACAGTCGTATTCCAGAGTTTTCGAGCGCTTCTGGGCTTAAGTGGTCTGCGCAATCCTTCTGAGTACCATGTCAGTGGTGCGAATGGAATTTATTTCCATGAAGTGGGGGATTATCAGTTTTTTGAATCAGAGAATGGGGTGCAAACACGTCTATGATTATCCGAAAATAAGTGGTAACATCAGCTGGTTACTATTTATTAGGCGCCTACATATGTGCGGTTAAGCTTGAAAGTGGGTGAACGTTCCCCAAATTACCTGGCATGACCTATAAAACAATGGTTTCTATGGCTGTTTGGAAATAAAATCACATCCGGCCTGTGGAAAACGTCGTTTTCAGCCGTGATCTGTTACGCAATGCTTGGGTCGTTCTGTCCTATTTCTGGGTATGGGAACTATCTGGTGTTTTGTACTTCGCAATTTTATTCAAAATTGTCCAGCGCTTTGAGCACTGACATTACGCAGGATTTAGTGAATAAGATAACATAAAAGCTTTTTCTGCTGGAAAAACCGTGGCAGTGTAGCACCATATTTTTCTACCAAAATCACTGACATTTAATGAGTGCACTTAAACTTTCCACATTGCGAGCGTACTCGCAAAGCCGAGCCACCTCCAGTGAATGCTCCGTAAATTCCACGACAACTTGCCGAATAGTTTGTCCATGGTAGTGATAAATTTTCAGTAAGCATGGAAAAAAATTTCGAGAGGCATAAGCATTCTCAGCAACTCCGAATCAAGGAGATATTAAATAAAGTTTATTCAGTGAAATAACTTGAATGTTTAGAAATATTCCCACCGGACTTCATCAGACGAAACATACAAGCTTCGTGATATATGTGTACAAAGCACAAGCAGTAAAATAAAGTCCAAAAACTGATTACGGACTACAAGGACTTGAGTGGCAAGTTAATAAACCACACGAATTGTCACCAGAGCTCGCATTGATTCCTCAGATTAGTAGAAGCGTAACACGCAGCACAATCATTCGGGAATAGCTTGCCAATTGAATTTTGCCTTCACATTCGTCGGGACCTCAGTTCCACATCCAGCCCGTATAAACCATTTCACTAATCTGACATGCAGAGTGTGGTCACCCGTGAGTCAATGTGTTTCGTAGAGACCTCTGTTTACATTGGGGCTAAAGAACAGTATCGGGACGTCACAAATTACACATTAGTATGGAGTATATTCCGCGCCGACCACGCACAATGTTTTGTCAGACATATGAAACCCAAACCAATAAACGAAGGAGACAGTGACGGATTCCAACGTAATTAGGCCACCATTATTCGAAGGTGGTTTAGAATTTACCTTATGGTGTATAACATGATGGAAAATTATCCCCTACCGGAGCACAATCTTGAGATTTTCAAGATGAAAGCAGCAAATGTGAGCAGTCTCCAAAATTGCATGGTGCGTTAAACTTGAACTGATGTGATAGGCAAGTGATCATTCCTTACTGTGGAAACCGGAAATTCAACAGTGCCGATTTTGTGAGGCGACATTCCAACAGAAAATTTCCGGACAGCGTGTCGTCCATAAAAAACAAGCACCATCACTGATACCAGTTTATCGCTTCTATAGGTCAGAATTAGGCATTTGTGGAAATGAGGTGATGACCATGCATAAACAATGCATCTATTACGCAGCGTTTGCTGCGTCTGTGTTAAAATGCCATTCCAAAACCAGCAAAAACAAACATGTGCGTTTTATCAGCCTAGGAACCACGTAATGACAACATTTAGGAAATCCGCTGCACTATTCATTCTTAATATTTTGCAAGCCATTTCTTGGGAAAATAAGTTTTTCCTCTTGGTGTGATTTGTGAAATTTAGTCATTTGAACGGAAACTGTGGAGCGAGCGGATCGCATAGGAATCTCTATACTACGTGAAGCCAACGAGGATTATTCCCCACCACTGTGATAACGCAGCGCGAAATCGACACCAGCCTCAAGTTATTTTGCTTGAAGATCCACGGTGTGAAACCGAATTTCACACGCTCAAAACAATAGTGGCTAACTGATGTACACTTCTAAGTACGGCGTCGGCATTTTTTATAGAGCGATGTATTAAGCCGAAAAATTTGTCACTGGGCCTCCGTTTGCATCAAAGCATATCGCATTTTACCGAGGTAACACGCTGAAAGTTGTTTGGGAACACAAGTTAACGACATAAGTAATTAGGAATTAACGATCCATGGCCTGTACAGCATGTACCGCTTTGGCTATTTCAGCGACCATCAAATTAAATGAATGTGGTCCAGTATGGTAAACAAGCTGATCATTTTTTCCGCAGACCTATCGCCCTATTGTTTAAATCTTTAAGGCAGTTTAAATAGCCTTTCCAACCATTTCGATCCCTGGTTGAAAGGGTATGAACCGGTGCACGGTTACCGGTCAGTCATAGCCCGCTGTGTTAGACACATGGTGGTTAATGTGCGCTGATTTTTTGAAAACACCAGGTTGTTGAATATGAGGTTGGTACGGTTGATCATAGAAGCGATCGGCTAAAACAGTCGGAAAAGATCAACTGGGATTCCCCAGGACTGAATAAAACCAGTTTTTCAACCGCCAGTGGTCGTCAAATTTTTCAGGCGGTTCCTTGTAGCTGCATGGACGTTTTGCAGTACATCATGATGAAACGTTTGGACTAGAACGGATGGTAAACATACAATGACACCAAGTTGCAAAACATTATATCTGTTGAGTCAAATTTTGGTTGAATATTGTACATTTGATATTCCTGGAACTAAAAGAAGCATGACATCGGGAAATTTCTAAGTGAATGTGGGTATTTGTGATAACTTGATGTTGGTTTATTCTTCAGAAATGCCTTTTTACAAAAACACCCGCAGAAGTGTACGCATGGCAAAAGTGTATTCACCTCCCAATCTGTGACCAAAATCATCAAATTACAGCACTGGTTTGTTCATTGGGATGCTTGCCCAACAACGTTTTCCGCTGTCAAACATCAGTGTTATTTGTTGAGCATATTCTTCGGTTTTACAATCTGGGCCATGAAACTTTCGATAACGGTTCTAACGACCTGGGATGCGCATTTCCAAATCTATGCAAGTTGATGTGTACAGGAACTGCTCATGGATTTCTGATCACTTATTAAATTGTTTAACTTGTAACAAACATAGAGGTCCTGTTTTATTATACACGCAGTTTTCAAAATGTTTCACCTGCCTACGCACAAAAGGCGTAACTATTATACTGCTGTGACTAGTTTTCGAATGTTTATATATAGTCCCAAGAGAAAAGTCTCTGAAAACTTCGGTATATATCTTGTTGGAAAACCATCAGCATAACTCAAGTCATTTTTTAACTTTAGTGAGATGTTTTCGAATATCTGAAATGCGTGTGTCGATAATTGCAACCAGCTAACGCCCACAAGGTCAGCTTTTGCTAACTTAGGTTGTAGCCAAAGTTATAGCACCAAATTTATAGGTTGAAATTTCCATCTTCCTTTAAAGCCGCTAAACTAATATTGTATTAAGCATAGATAAATTTGACGCAAGAATTATTTTCCAGCATGATGTACAAGTGTAAGTATAAACTGCTGTTCGAGGGGACTCATTATTTGTCAACTTCCCTCAAGGAAAGGCGCAAATACTTGTCGTGAATTTTCGCCCATAGCTTTTCCAAATTTCCATCAAGTCAAAGTGCTTGTCATTGGTATCTAGTTGAATGTGCGTTTAAATGTTGTTCCTACGAAAGACAATAGGCTCTGCGGTAAGAAGAAAAAAACAGCAATAGACCCAGAAAACTCCATGGTTGATTTCGAATCACAAGAAGTATCATAAGGCGTGGAAAGTTTACGGTGACGACGTTTGTCAGAAAACAACAAGGCGAATGTAAAGGATGCTGTAGAAAAATATCGAAATAAGTATATATTCAGAAACTACATTTTTAACTGACCAATCTCTAGTGCGTAGCAAAACCACTAAATTTCTTCCAACGTAAGCGCACGTTTTCTGTTCCACTCCATCGCTACGAAAATTGCTGCCTTAAGTGACATTAGATAAAGTTTATCACATTTAAGGAACATTTACGGGTTATCTTCATAGGTTGATGCAGTATTTTCTTTCGTTGGAAAGTTTCTCTTGCGTCTGGTTCTTTAAAATGACACTCCGTCTTTGCTACTTGCTTGCCTGAATCTCTGATTTTAGATAAGCAAGTAGAAAACCAATACTTTTGACGGTGTAAATACTTTAAAGTGGAATCATTCCACTATGAATCACTTGTATCATTTTTGCCTGCGAATTTGTGCAAACCTATCGCACTTATTCACATACATTTTGTGTGAGCCAGTAAGATTTATTTCCGGCCTAATCGGAAACAGCTTTTGAACAAATTGACCAATAAATTGTGCTTCAGCATAACTTATGTCAGTAGGAGGTACCCATAAGCGGCTGATATAAGTCTTTCAAATGCTGGTTCGTTTTTTGTTTAGTTTACCGACTGTCGAAGTTCAGCATGCGTCCGATGAGCATTCAGGGAATTACGCTCTTGATAAGTAAGTTACAAATCGTCGTTCTCGTAGGACGCTTTATTGCTCTTCCCATGCTTATTGTTCTGTAGGAACTAAAAAGCTACAGGAAGAAAATGTTTTTAGTTGAGCATTTTTTGTAGTGATCAAAACAGAGAAAAGTGAATATCTATTAAATTTGATAAACAATATAAACACGCCTTGCACTAAGGTAATGTTGAGACAGGCACCCTTCAAGACGTGTTTTGGCATGACTGCCATCCATGCTAGATTGCCATTATCCAGGTGGCATTCTGCGTCAGGCTGTCTTTTATCCTAAAAAACTGTAATCGAGCTAGTTGTCAGTGCCTCGTTTATTATTTTGACTACGGAAAAAAATTCACGCCTTCAATAATAATGGTGGTGCAGAAAGAGGTATCTTGACCAAATGCATCATTGGGACCAAAACATTGAGTTCCAAATTGTAACACCAGTGTTAGGGAAGGTCACGAAAAAGCCTGCGACAAAATGTGCATTGGAAAAGCAGCTTCTGGCTGGAAATGAATGCCCCTATTTGACTGTAGTGCCCAATTACCTTCGGTTTATTTACTTACTGTTGGGGTGCCGCTAATCACGAGTGATGTTTGAAGCTAAATACGAATGCTGCCGTAAGAAACTGTCCTTTGGACTCAAAACATCGGAGTTTAAAAAAAATAATTCTCTGGGGCACTAAGCTACAGAATTTTGTGTTGGTTCATAGGAGCCTGAACCGTTTTAAGACCAATCCAGATGCTGTTCACCCCTCTTATTTCTAGGGTAGAGCATAACTAAGGTGGTTTCGAGGCCTTCTGATGTCTTTTTGATGAAAAATAATGTACTGGTCAACCAGCAATCTGGTCGGCTGCTTTTAGTATTCCTTGGTGAAGAACATTAAAATATCTCGGTGGCAACTGGGAATTTAAATTGAGCGAGTGTATCAGGGAGGTACGGTGAATCGAGTGAGAAAAATTCCCGTTTTTCGGACAAATCGATTTGCGCTTAAGGGTTTTGCAAGATAGTGTCGCTAAGATTATGGGTACTTGTTCGATTCAGCAAGTAATATTCATCGAAGTTTAAGTGGAGTGGAATGTTGTCACAAACGATTGTATAGTCCTAAGACAGTTGTCGGTTTTTTGATCTTAATTCAACCGCGTTTAATTCAGTAATCACAATTTCAAAAATTCTGGTTTGCTGGAAAACAAAATCGCTCATTTTTTGAAGAAATATTAGTATCCCTGCGATCAGATCGATAACACAACTCTAAGGAAATAAGTGTCTCAGTTTACTGAGCGTCTAAGTTTATTGAGCATGGAGCCTAGAGCCTGCATCAGCGTGACGCTATAGTTAAGTTGTGAAAGCTAGAGCCGTGGAACAGTTGGAAATCAGGCTTCTCAAACCGAAGACAGATTGTGAATTTGTAAGTGGCTCTTTGGCCTAGAACGGTGCGCTTTATACCTAAAACCGGACCAAGATGTTCCGTGTATGATATTCTGGACTTCGAGAAAAAATCTTCGAATAGTAGCGATTTTTTGTCGTTAGGAGATTTGAGCATCAAATGATTTTGGAGGGATTTGGAAACATAATAGAATCGAAGAACAACAATTAAATGGTGCGAATGAATAAGTTTATTAAGAGTCATCCGCATATGCGTGCAGCCTTCAGCGAGAAGGTTTTTGATGATAGTTAATAATGGCAAAATTGAGCGTTCCTCATTGCGTCCTAACGCAGATTAAGGCCATTTTAGGGGATATATAAATCTGCGCAAGATAGAAGTTTATTGTTTTATGCTTTTGCGCAAGAAGGAACTTTTAAATTTGGTTCAAACGGACAGAAAATGAGCCAAATGCCGAGCTAAAATTATCTTGAAAATGTAGGCACTAATTTTCAACAATCTGAATTAACTTCGTTATCCGCTTTCATACAAAACACAATATTACATCCAAATGAAACTCATAAAATTTAGTAGCCTATGAACTTGAGGTGGATAAGGAACAGCTTTTGAAATTGTGTCACAATTTCTGGATCTCTCAGTCGTTTTGCACCAATCCTGGAGTGCGTGTGCTGTTTGACGGAAAAAATTGAAAAAACACAAACAAACATGCCTTTCTACCTGTATTTATATCTGAGTGACTTTACGTCTCTAAAAGTTAGAGGCTCATGTTTTTTTACTTTACTAAAATTATACTGTATTAAATAGTCAAGTGATGGGCATCAAAAAGATAAGATAAGATATTCTATCTGTCGTTTCGAAGAATTCTGAGCCTTTCAAAATCTGGGCGTACATTTTACCGCAGTCTGTTGTACTGGTAAAGTGATTTTGCGAGTGTAATTATAAATTAAACAAACCCACAGTTCCTGCGACTTTTGTACATAATTTTTCAACTACGTTATTCACCAGTGGGTGCACCACCGGTCTTTCACTAGTTTGGTCAAAATATATACAAAACGTAAATTTCGTTCATTTAAGTTGCGATTGCTGTAACGAGTAAGTTCAAGCAAGTAGAACATTCTATCTATTTGCTCGGATAATTGCCATCAATTCGGTCACACATGGGGTAACTTAGGAGAGTTTAATGAATGCGACACTGCATTTGTCAACAGGGGACTGTTCTCATCAGTAAATGAGAAAACAAACTTGCGAGCAATCAGCGGTGTAGGCACCCGCATTTGTTTACTGCAGAAATTGGAAAAAAAGTAATACTTTCATTGATTTTGCAGGCTTATTCTTGCGATGTGGTGGACAGCTGCGTAGCACAACCATTTATGGTACATTAACTCTGGTTGAAAGGGCAAGCGTTCTAGCAAACCGTGTGTTGTCAGGATAACCATAATGTAATTACTCATGAATTTGGCAGTTTTTCGTCAAAATGACCACCCATTGCAGTCGTTGTATCAGTCTGTAAAACGGATGTAAAAAAGGTCGCAAATGTTGTTGCAAGTGAAATAAAATTTTTTGGGACTTATGCGGAACATTTCAGATTTTGTCTGCGATTACTGCCTCTGGTGCATCAAGTTGCTGAATATCATATTGATTATCATATTACCATGTTTTTTGGTTTCGGTTAGCCTATATTTGTCAGGTTAAACCAAGCGCACAAACTCACAAGCGGATGTACCCATTGTCTCCTGAATGAGACATCATTCGGGCAAAACATCTCGTGATATAATTTAAAATTTTTCTGGGTTTTATCTTAAATTTCACAAATATTGCGATTTGTGTATTTGGATAAATTCTTGCTTAGTTTCATTGCAAACGATTTTGTTGGGTAGATATATCGAACCGTTAAATTGCAACATTGATTTTCGTTTAATTCATCTGCATATTGGAACAGATTGCTGAATGAATGTTGGTAGACCTAATGTTATTGGTGCTTACCCAGTTCAGTTCCAACTTTCGGGGACCCTGAGAATATCAATAGTCAGAGGTCAACTTAAACGCTTTGCACTCAATATGAGAACGCAAGATTAGAATCAAGGAAGCTTGTCACACTAAGTTCTCAAATTTCTATTCGTGTTCTCTGATTCAATACTGCGCAACTGTTTCAGTTGAGCGGCCGTGTAATTTCCTCTAGCTGTCCACATTTACACCACACTTCGAAATGCATTCCACCGAGAAAGATTTTAGTACTAATCTAAGACTGATTTAACTAACATAATTGTAAACGAGTGCTTCTGTGAGAGTGTAGACAGTGTGATAATCATTTCTAAAAGTGTGTATTAATATATTTGGTAGGTTTAATCGTAAGATTCCTCGCGTGTAATGTTATAATTTCTTCGATGATTACATGTTTTCCCTACCCAGGTAAGCGTTTACTGAATTCTGGCGCAAGACAAATCAACAAGGTCGTATAAATTGGGTCTAAAATATTTGAGTAACAAGAGCAAGTGACGAGAAAGTGTTTTTAAAGATTTCGCAGCTTGCAAAACATCCAGCATTTAGAACAAATGAAAACGTATGTACAGAGTCATCCGTGGCACGACGAATTTGAAGCAAACAAAAATACTAAGCGCAAATTTTGAAGCAACGCAGCCAGCAATTTTTCACACTTCGTATTGAGATTTTTTGTGCATTGTGAATTTTCCCTTGAGGTTATCAAAGAAAATGGCGGGAAATCGTTTGATCCTGTCATGCACTGTGCAGTTCGCTGATGTATGACGGTCCATGCAACCCGGGTAAAGGTTTGTTTGCTGCCGCTGACGATGCATTCTTGCGTGATATAATTACATGTTGAATAGGAAGAGATAAAGATGCCACCGGAGCTCAGTATTTGGAGAACTGGAACAAAATACATGGTTGCACCAGCCATTCTGCATCCGAATATCGTCAATCAGGATACCTCAGCTGACTACATGTACAGCCGGCTATGGCTGCAAATGCGTCAAAAGAACTGCCTACATTGTCTCTCTATCAAACCACCCATTTTCTAGAGCATCCCATTTGTTGATGGTAAAACTTTATTTAATTTTTGCTTCAATCGAACCCCTTGCGTACAAAATCATTTTCTGAAAATTAACTTTGGTACCGGTTTGTGTGTTGTAGCTAGTTAATGTGAGCTGTTCAAGGCTCTCAGCAATATTTTCAATACGCAGAAGCACGTATAGATTTGAGAATACCACCCAATCTAGGAAACAGAAATAGGCGTAGAAATAAATTCCCTCTTAAACAAGTCATCGGGGTTTAAAAAAGAATGTTTTTGGGGCAAAAGTGGTGCAGCATTTTGCGTTTGGTTAATGAAGTTTTGTGTTCAAGTTTTGTCATAAAAACGTGTGTAACAGCATAAGGATGGCTTATTACAAGGAAAGTATAAAATGAAAACATGTTTTGCATAATATTTTATTTGTTTGAAGGTATCCATAGCTACATTTTCTGCGTAGCGGCGTTTTAATCTCTTCGTTTTATTTCGGTAAACTAGCGAGTCAACCAGGTAGGTTCTTGTTCTGATATAGCACAAGCCGAACCGTGTATGCTCCACATTATTATAATGTAGTGGTCAGTGTTTTGTGCCTACATTAAGTCTCGTAAAAACAATAAGAAACTGTTGTGATTGAGGTAATATATTTTAGTTCAAATAAACTTGTTTAAGCCCAAACTGTAAGCTTTGTATCAGCTAAAGGCATCGAACAAATTCAAGTAACGTTCAAAATATTGTCATTTGGGTAGTTTTGTCTGACAAAGACAAATCAAATTTTAAATACGAGGCACATTTTTAAGGAACCAATCAAACTGGGCACCTCTGAGGCTCCAAATCCGATGACTTGTGAGCATGATTTACTGCAAATTCGGTCGATATGCTTCCACTTTTACTCTAGAAAGAGATAGGCATCCAACAAGGTGAAGCCCATCTATGGACTAAAATTTATTTATTTAGTCATTTATTTCAACACACCATAACGGAAATAACTTTTTAAAAATGTTTGATTTGTTGACGTTTTCCGACATAACGGTCGACGGCATTTTGTATTTATTTTGGCTTATTTTCGCCAAAAACGATATATTGGGCATGCAAAACTAGGGTTTAAACAAAATATTCACTACTGATTAGGGTCAAAAAAAGTGTTCACATTGCTTTTTTACTCCATATGATCTCATCAGATGAGAAGTCCATTTTGTGTTCAACAAAGGACTTTAGGTTGTACTGGTCACTTAGCAAAAACATTTACAAAATATTCTATAATCTGGTCAGGCTTGTTGTTCCGTAATTTACTAATAAAATTGGAAATATTCTTTAAGTTTCAAATTTACTACAATTGCCACCGAACTATTGACCAACTGGTATCGATTCTTATCAAATGTTCAGCAAAGTGTTGCTTTTAGGTCTAATTTATACAATTTTATGTTTACCGTAATAAGTGTTTAGCATTACATTTGATTAGCTTACTAGCTTTGCGAATTTTTATGCAGGCATCGTCTTTAAACTTTTGTTCAAATGTGTAATATCGTTGCGGCAGTGGAAATGGATATCGTTTTGCGAGCCAATTCACGATCATAGTGTAATAGATAGTACGATGCGGTGGTCTAGAAACTGTCTAGTTTTATCATTTGAATAAACGTCCTGTCAACTATGACTCGTGACGTCAACATTTTGCCGGATTACTTGCAAGTATTTGCGTTTATTGTTCACTGAACACGAGTCGAATGGCGTTATGTTCTGACCGATAACGTCAGTCCTAAATCCAAATAGTACATCGAAACAAGCAGTAAGCTTTGGGTCTTGGATGGGTCCGGAGAGGGTATGTCAAACAATATGCAACATTATCCGCTAGCGAGTTGAGGGGCGTGATCGTGTTTGTTACTTGTTTACATGGGCAGGTGGTAAATGTTGCAAGCAATTTGCAGATATCAAACAGATTTTAACCCTGTGGGTATTCCTTTTCAATGTTCGTGTAAGCGAGTTCATTGCGCAACAGATGTATAAGGATGACACATTACATGCATTTTGTTGATTCGTTGTTTCTTCACAACTTCAAAATTACTTTTTTTCAGTAAATTATAGCGATGTTGTGGTCCGTTTTCCTTGTTATTTGTGGACCTGGTTTAAAGAGACCGGTTTGGCTGCGATGTTGCGGTAAAGTGTAATCAGAAGCTAAATTTGTACAAAAAGCTGCCAAACAAATATCCTTTCAACGTCTTTGTGTTAAGCCGTTCAAAATAAGAGAGCCCACAATACTAAGGTAGAGAAATACTCATTTGAGCTGAGCCCAATGAACAGGGCATTCATAAAAATTTGCACAAGCTTTCCATCAGCGAGCTCTGACGCAAAAAATATAAACTGTTTAACTTCCTGGCAAAATTTGTCCTAGATAGATGGCCCACGTATAACCTTGTCCAGTGCATCACCCTTTTACTTTGGATGGCATTGTCCTCGTGTTACTCCGCCGCACGTTTACTACTACTTTTAAGAAATTTGAAAAAAAGGTGTCTTGGCGGTTGGTTAAGTATGACCAAACATTTTGTGGATTTGGTTTCATGCTTTATTGAAAAGTGGGTAACATTTAGCTCCATGGTTCACAAAAAATTTTCCGCTAATGTTGTAATCGTTTTAGTTTGCAAACATTTAAACTTGTCTAATCTTAGGTGAACCGCATGTTTTGAATTTAGGACCCCTATTCAGTATAACAATCGAAATGACTCGGCAGCCTACAATGACGCAGTTAATTTGGCTGACGAACAACCGTAATTTTTTGCTCATCTAACTAGCGCTCAGTAAACTCTGTGGTTTCAAAAGGAATCTTTGGAAAAGTTGATCGTCAAAAACTTCAATGGTTGATGAAAACACCTTTTTATGTGGAAGTCGCTTATATGATTCAGGTCCCGTCTAGTAATTTGCCCCGTTTATTCTGTTTCTCATTAAACCATTCAACAACTTTGCGCGATCGTTCCGCAGTATACTTATGGGGAAACGTTTAGGGACATTTGATATTTTAACTTTAAAGCAACAAAAGAAATCTGACGAGCAACAGCGATCTACCGTTTTTTAAAACCAATCTTATTCAAATGGCCATCCCACTTTTTGGTGATCTCGCAACTTGAGGAACCACAAGACTAAAGTTTTGAACTTATTAAAAATTAATCTGCCGTGCATGTCTGAAGATCGTGCTGAGTTTTGAAATTCGGATATTTTACATGCGAGGGGAGCCACCAACACACGTTGGGCATCTGAACAGGCGAACGTCCTCACGCTGGAACAATGTGATTTGTGTGCCAAAACATCAAAATCGCGTTCCAGCAACTACTATGATTGTGATGATCGATTGGCGCGCAAATAAGACATCCCAGTAGGGTAGCGTCACAGACGCTAAAAACCGCTGAGCAACTTCTGGATTCATCGAAATTTGTTCAAAACTGCATAATTTAAATTTAATTTTAAACAACTGTAATCACCCTAATCTCGCATGTCAATTTGCTCGTTTTTCTGGCAAACCTGTATTTCCTTTGTCACATAAACCTGGATAAAAATGTTCAAAAAGTTTTATTGTCATGATATCCAGATGAAACTTTATAGATTAGGATTGAGAGCGACTTTTTCTTCAAGTGCGTAAAAGGTTAAACAAGCGTAAGGCAATTACCCCCTCAGCATTAACTAAACGCCATGAAATTCCAGATCCGAACCTTAGTTTGTTTCCAAACACTTGATTTGGTTTTTATAAAGAACAAAACGTTTGCCCACACACCATCGGTGTGTACAGTCGGCTGGTTTGTCATTAGCACCTCATTAAGTGCATTTTATGAGCATTATATCTGCTACATAGATTTCTGAAAAAAATCATATAGAAATAATTTTGTTTTTTTTAGTACAAAAGATAAACAAAAAGCGCTTTAATCGATTTTGTGACAGCAATTTTTAACCTAATTATTATAATTCTATTATTTGAACTATTCTCTCACTCATTTGTGTTCCAGTTGATCAGCTGATACGAAAGGTGGCATGTGAGTATTATTGAGTATTCATTGTATTGAGTAAGTTGGTAAAATAGTGACATTAACCCTACAGAAATTCATTAGCTGTCGAGCAGTATTATCTCTTTTTTCGTGAGTTCTTTTCTCGATACAAGAATGAAGTTAAACGTTGCGGTCTTGATGATGGTTCTACCAAATCATATTTGTCTGTATTCGGTCAAACGTCACAGTAGTAGTTACGCTAAACGCCTTTCCCAAAAAAATCACTTTGTACGTTAATTTTTCGAACAAACGAATTGGAGGTCATTTGATTATGACAACGCTAAGCAAATGTACTCAGCTTTACTGCCAAACCATCCATCACTTCTCCTCTGGCAATCGTATTATTTGAGGAACTAAAACTCGCATACGAGCAAAACCATTGTGCAGGTTGCTGGAAACTTTACGTGTCTCCATGAATAACCTTTCAGGTCTTGCAAGTACGTTGAAGCATTCTACTTTGGGGGGGTGCATTGAAATAAACATAAATTTGTTCCCACCTAAAAATATGCAGTTGCTTGATTTTTCCTTGTCACGGCAAATTTTTACCTCTCCAAATGAAAACGAATTTCGGGTTGGAAAAATTCAAAAACTGCAATCTACAAGAAAAACCAGACGGATAACTAATTTCGCTTGTTGTTTTCTCAAAATGGATGCACCCAGTGAAAGCCAGAAGTTACACCGGAGGAATATGCACGTTTGCATTGAGCCACTGAAAATTACTCTTCTCAGTGTTCTGGTATAGTCCGTTATTTGAGAATCATTATCTTACGTGAAGCACGGTGAATCCGAATTGAAGGTTTGAAATTTCCACCAATAACGTATTTTGATTAGCAGTGTATTTAGTGAGCCTGATGTCTGCCTTGACTACGTTACAGTGTCAAGTGAGAAGGCTTTTCTGCGATATCTGCCAAAAAAGCGAAAAAAATAATGTCGAACTGTGTTGTTACCAGGAGGGAAAACATTTCAGCATTCCTGTCTGGCACACGATCGATAGTGATGAATGATCAGAAAATGCTGAATGACCTCAAAACAGTAGAGCAGTTTTGCAATGGACCACACTGCAAACAGCTTACTTCAATTTCCCTTGTCTAAATATCCCGATGTTTGCTGTCAAATGCGGACGTCATTGTATAAAGCTCTTTAAAAATCTTTGCTGAAGTGGCTGGCAAAGACTGAATAATTGCACATGTAACCTGGCGTAAGCATGGATTGCCGCAAACTCTTCTGATTACTAGTGGTTAATTTTGCAGATGCTTTACACGTGTAACAGACCAGGCAAACAGTATCCGAGATGTCTTTCTTCAGTGGTACCGGCTTATCATAAGGCCAAAATATCCTGCGCGGATCAACATCTTGCGTAAAAATGCGGCAAGTTCTATGGAGGTGTATTGCATCCACACCACCCAACAAGCAAGAATTCAGTGTACCCGTGTGCGGTGATATGTAGAAAAAAAATATATCTTACTTTCGGAGCGAAGAGCTTGTATATAAGGAACAGCGGAAAACAACGGCACGCTTGTTATTTCCAACTTGAAACATATCAGTATTACTCAGTTTGGAAAGTTTTGAGGGCGCATTAAGCTTGTAGTAAAGGCACACTTGACAGTTAAACACCGAGAAAACGAGCAGCAGCGGAATCAGCTGTCAAACAGAATGAAGCGCAACATGAATGAAGTTCAACATGAAATCGGCATTAATTGATCAGCTGTTGATTGGAATGCTTCTGGATCGATAGAATCTTCCTACCCTCTGAGCCACCTAAGGTTCCCGGCTTCTTGAAGTACGTTTGCTTCAGTTATCATGCCAACTGCGTATGAATTTCACAAAAGTTGCGGCAACCACTAAAGTCAGCCATGCGTTAGTTGTACAAGTATATTACAATATGCTGATTTCCCGCTTATTATTCGGTGTCGGAAAAGTAGTGGACTTATTAAGCCCCATTTCATTAACTTAGCTTGTTATGTTCATTTTTACTAAAGACCGATGAATCAGATAAGGTCAAGGTTTCGAAGAATTACGGTATCGGGTAAAATCATACGGGGATATCGGTACACAAGATAAAAGAAAGAACCAATCAGATCAGAAAACAAATGGCAGAGAAACTTCCACCTCCGATTTATGGCTGACTTTATATCCGGTAATTTGCCTAAACGAAAGACGTAGAAAATGAGGAGTCGGAAATAATTCTTGCAGCGGGGAAGAAAGATCCCAAAGCTACTGTGTAATTCGAGAAAGATCACATGGGATGCTTCGTTCATGGCGCGAGTCGAAATAAGTCACTCAATTTTTTCAATCATAAGCTTATATGTTTTTACCTGTTTGAATCTGTCTGCGACATTTCAGAAGCATTTTTCAAATTAAACTTTTTTAAAGATTATATGTCACGTTGATCATGGTAAACCTTAAAAAATCCACGCAGTCAATAGGTGGTTAATGTGGGTATAAACGCAATCAATTATCTTACTGGCGCATATATTTTTCATCCCTTCCTCATCTTAAGCACAAAAACAGCGTGAGTTGAAGGAAAATGAAACTGGATTAAAAA
Organism: Opisthorchis viverrini; assembly: GCF_000715545.1. Classification (NCBI taxonomy): domain Eukaryota; kingdom Metazoa; phylum Platyhelminthes; class Trematoda; order Opisthorchiida; family Opisthorchiidae; genus Opisthorchis; species Opisthorchis viverrini. The sequence continues at coordinate 127,419 of NW_008752175.1, read as the reverse complement.
ATTATCTTTCGTCTTGTTTCTAAAACGGAACTCAGCAATCCAAGCTGGCCTGTGGAGATAGGAGGGTAAATTTGTGGTTAACAGGCCAGCACTGGCTAAAACGTACAGTTAAATGATCTTACAAAAGAAAATGTTGGTAAAAAACAATGCATATTTAGCCTAATTGTCTGGCATAAACATCGTGCAAAGATCTTCATTCAACTGCATTTTTGGAGAAACCGTGAAACACTGTTCGCATACTAGGGTGTTATATTATGTACCATTTTAAAATTGAAAGTTCATGCTGACGTTTAGCTCCTAATTGTTTTTTGGCAGTCATATAGACTATGAATCTCGACGTCTTTGTCGTCTGATTTAGTTGGTAGCGTAAACCCAACTGACAGTGTTTGGTGTACATTTTCGCCTAGCATTTTGTAATATATCCTAAGAATGAAGGTGTATACACCAGAGTGTTTTGCTTTATTATACCAATGTCACGCTGCTGTGCGTTCGATATCGTCAAAATCGAAGATCTGAGGCCAGCGTTTGGTTTTCTAGAATATCAAATATGTTCAAGGTTTGTACTTGACAAAAAGCTGTAATCCACAGCCATTCGTATACAGTGGCAGGACTAGTTGATTGATTTGTTTATTGAATGATTACCTTCCATTTTTGTGCTGAATGAATTTATGCTGATTTTACAGTTGAAACAAGGTGGCCCATAATTTTTAAGTCAGCTTGCTCCAGTACAACGTAACATACTGAGTTTCTCCGTCTGCCCTGCTTCCGGTTTGGCCCGGGCTGGTAATACAATTGATTAGGTGATAAAAGCGTTAACAAACATTGATTCGATTATATATGCTGAGTATTAGTTTGATTTATTCTTCCTTTAAGCGTGAGCGCTTTAAATTTGTCTTGTTGAAAATAAATATGTTCAAGCCATCCTGATTTTAGTGATATTAGTTTACAGCTGACCCTTTGGTTAACATCCGCCAACATACAGTGGCAGGACTAGTTGATTGATTTGTTTATTGAATGATTACCTTCCATTTTTGTGCTGAATGAATTTATGCTGATTTTACAGTTGAAACAAGGTGGCCCATAATTTTTAAGTCAGCTTGCTCCAGTACAACGTAACATACTGAGTTTCTCCGTCTGCCCTGCTTCCGGTTTGGCCCGGGCTGGTAATACAATTGATTAGGTGATAAAAGCGTTAACAAACATTGATTCGATTATATATGCTGAGTATTAGTTTGATTTATTCTTCCTTTAAGCGTGAGCGCTTTAAATTTGTCTTGTTGAAAATAAATATGTTCAAGCCATCCTGATTTTAGTGATATTAGTTTACAGCTGACCCTTTGGTTAACATCCGACAAATATTACTGAGGCTCAGTATGAAAACTATAGAAATATACAACTACCAGGGAAAATGAATTCTCTCATTAGTTATCCAGTGCCATCCGTTCCAATGAGGAAGAACTCGCTCAACTGTAGCACCTTTTGATGTCTAGCTACCGTGGTAAATTAATAATGCACTAGGATTTTATACTGTCAAGTTTCCCAAGCCTAGACATTCAAAGTCGAGAGACAGAGGTCTGGTCTAATCACTTTGTTCATTCAGCGCACGAAACTGCACATCAAATATGAACGCGAGAGGCCGAGATTTACCTCGTTTTAAGGCAACTTTACAACACTTGAGCAGGTTAAGCGAAATCAATTAGAAACCAGGGATGACCCGTCTGGCACCATTTTCACTGCTTGAGGCTGCTACTGCCACCGTAATGTAATAGTTTTATTGATCAAACATCTTGGTGGGTAATATATGATGTTAGTATTGTTGGTACGGTTCAACGGTCATTTATGCCGACTTCCCTAATGTTGAGTAGCGATGGGGCTGTCGCTTTTCTTCCAGCTTTCCCAAAACCATAATCGGAAATTATTTTGCTATTCAAAGCTGTTATGTTCGCAAAGCCATATCACTGTGCATTTTTTAAAAGTAAATTTTTCTGCGGTAGAAATGATAAGCTTTAAGATTTAAAACATGTTCTAAGATGAAAAAAACATATATTGAACACAAGTTGAACCAAATGCCGATAATTGCTGTCAAATACAATGCAGCGATGTAAACTTTTAACTTTTAACCTCACCCCGAAAGGAAGTTGAACCGGAATTATCATGTTTCGAGGAAAGCCCCCAATTGAGTTTGCATGCAAAAGCAGTGTGTTACTTATTTCCCTAGCTACCAAAATTCTGGATTTATAAGTCACCACTTATAACGTACGCCGGGTTTGAGGGAAGGAAAATCAGTGGTTTGGATAAAATTCTGCGGGAAATTGGATTTCTGCTTCGTCGTTAAAATGCAAAACAAGCGTTCATTTTGAAGCTATTAAATTTGGTGTTGCAAACGAATAATAAAGAAAAGTAGAAAGATAAATCAACTCAAGAGGGTTTCCTTTACCCTTCGGCCGCAGTACTTGCGACATGATTCTTTAAATGATATTTGTTTCCAAACTTTTCCGCGACTAACGAAGCACCCGACAACTGGCAAGAGCTACAGTGCTTTTGTATAAATTGACTATATGATTCTTGGAAACCGCCTATTGTCACAGGATTTTCAGCTGTTATGTTAAAATCGCAATGCGCTGCATGTTTCACATACCCCAGTTTGCTCTAATTCTACCGTAGTCGCAAACGTGAACCCGAATAATACAGGGTGACAAATATAAACTGCGCAAAAGAAGTTGGTAAATAAATGAAAAATAATAAGCTAATTATAAGGAATAATAAAATAAAATAAATAAATCAGTAAACAAATAACGTAGACACATTTAATTCACATGCTATTTTCTAACGAGCTCCCTAGGATTACTGCTATCCCCTGATTTATGCGCATTATTATCGCACATTTTGGGTTTATTGAACAGGTTGCTATGCCCTTGGAAACAGCCGAAAGTATAACTGTTTAACGGGAATTTGTAAGTACTTTATTAGGTGTACTTAAGGTCTGATATAAGCGGGTGACAGAAAACAATTCCCTGAAAATAGAACAGCTCCTACTTTAAAGGGAAAATCCAACATGTCAGGTGAGTCAAAAATAATGTCGTCAGTTTCTGGTTAAACGTGGCCATATGGTCACTGAAGCGTACTATCCGTCATTCAGAACATGACTTTAGATTGAATTCAAATCCAAATGTTAACGTTCAACAGTGGGTACTATGCGTAAGTAAACGCTTCGTTTTGTTTATGAGTATGATTAGATGCAGCATCATTTTTCTTTTTGTTGCTGAAAAAAATCAGCCATTGCAACAACGGTCAATGTTCTGAAGAAAATTGAAAGGACTTTAAGCGTGCGCAATTTTGGTGCCTTCATGCATGATTAAAAAATATATCACTAGGCATATTCAGCGGGATTTACTGTCACCTCATTCATTTTATGGACGATTTTGTCAACTTCAAAGCCTCATTGATTGTCGCACTACGTGGTTAGTTTTTTTGAAGTATAATTCTTAGATCAATGTTCTTTGCATTGAATCGTCAACGGATGTTACGTCTGCACATAGTTACTGCCAAAAAACCACAACCGTCTAATTGCTTATTTTTCTCACCACCGAAGAGAGTTGAACAATGAATCAGTTCTGAAGCAAATTTGTTGATAGAGCCCGTTCTACAGCAAAATCTTTAGTTGAGAACACGAGCTTAGCCGCATGCGTGCATCCATGGCTCCTTGTATAAAGATCCCTGCACTGTGTTTGGACGGCTGCCTAAGGTATTTAAAACTATATGGTCATTTTATAATATAAATTAGTGGAATAGGCTTCACAAGCTCAAACTTGCATTGGGTTACTTAGTCCGATTTTCCGCATTTGTACACAGAATTTTATCCATTTTTGGTACGGGTGTAGCACGCCTGTTGGGAGACATCAACTTCGCATCTAAAGATTCCCAGAACCATATGTTATTCTCCGTTTAACATCATTTAGTCAAAGCTTATTCACGATATTTGTATGCCATATTTTTTGTCTTAAACCTACACAGTGATTTCTCCAGGTACACACGCGGTGCACTTCTGTATATTTTTGTTTTGTTCTGTCGCGTTAAGTCAGTTGATTGCCGTTTAATGATCAGTACGGATAAATTTGTCCAGACCCGCCCGAGACACTAGCGCCTTGATTCCAAAAAACGCTATTATACATCCTTGTTCTAGATGCTTGATTGGGTTGTTTCTACATTGTTGATGCGACCTTGCACAATTGATCAAATCACAGACACTTGTTGGCAGCATAACAAAATGGAGCACGGTTTCTCCGCAAGGATGCTCATTTCCTTCGACCACAGATTTTCCTAGTACTTGAGAAAAGGTTGCGCCCGAGTTGTCCATCTATTCTGACAGCATTTAAGATGAAACTTGAAGGGGAACCAAACCTTCTTATTTGATTTGACATGGTGGGGTTCCGCTCAGAATCATGTGTGGTTTTTGATGCCATAAAAATATGATTCTCTCATTTTGGCTACTATAATCGTGGTATACTACGCAGACAGATATCATTTGACTTTTTTCTAGAATATTCTCCGAATCCATTGGCGAACATAAATTTAGCAAGGATATAAACACTAGCTTGCTTTTACATTAGAAGATACGCTAACAAACAGCAGTTGCTTAAACTTGCTGGAAACTTGTAGTGCCCACCCGATAGATGTGTAATGCCAACGTCCAGTACAGCCGTTTATAAATTTTATGACAAAATGAAACAAAGTTAAATCGATAAATACTGTCAATCTGAGGGCGCAGTAGAACGCTGCGTGATAACATTTTTCAAGAATGTGCATTTTTTCAAGATGTTGTCAGCAGAATATCTTGGAATAAGTGATCTACTCTGCTTTTAATCAACGTACACTGTACTAAAATTCAATATTTTCCTTAGCTGACCTGTCAACTTTCCGAAAACTTTGCTTTAATTTGTGAACAATTTGAACCCTTTGAGTTAGTGAGGAACCTTTGTTTTTTACCAACTTACTTTGACCCAGCTGTTAAAGGTAAGATCAGGACTTGCGGTTCTATGAAATTAACTTAATTATCGCCCGCGAAGCGTGGAATGCAGAGGGAAACTCTGTATGCTTAACTTAACCGAGGCCCAAAATTCTGAAGGCTGACAAATATAGCACAAAAATCGACACGCGTTTCTCTTACCGTATCGATTATCTTACAAAGGAAACATCGCCTCTAAGTTGGTTGTGAAACCCTGCCCTCGTTGTGAAATTTCCGGAATGCGATCTGTACGGGCTGTAGGGTGATAACACATTGTTAAATAAACATTTGTCCCGCAATGGAAGAGTCTGTAAGGAAAAAACTTTTTGCGCTGGCCCTCTGCTGACCAAAGAAACAAACGGCTGACATAGCGAGCAACATTTTAAAATGGGTTTGAAACACACTTCATTGTATAATTTTTGGCAGATCCGTAGGAGCTATTCAAGTGTCAACTTCGTGCAAGTCAGTTTTTATACCATTAGGCCTGGACAATTTGCCAGGCGAGAACCAGTGAGTAGTTATCGTTTTGAACGTAGTAACATGGCGCAACATCCAACTTGGCGAAGGATATCTTTACGGGTGCATAATGAAACGGTACTAAAGTTTTTAGGAACAATCAAACATAGTCACCGAGCGATTGCCTAGAAATTCATTCGAAGAAACTGATGTGCCCCGTTTGTCTACACAGGAAACTACCCGAGGCATTAGCACAAACCTTCGTGGTATAGCTGTTTTCGGCGCTCGCAAGGTTGGAAGGCAAACGATTGGAACAAAATTAAATAACAACCGAATGTTGTACTGAAAGTTTAGATAATGTGGCGGAGTCGCTCCTGCTGGTGTACTTTTCAATACGAACTAAGAAATCTCAGCACCCTGTTAGGTTTCCCAAAGCAGTGCCTCATTAACCAACAGTTGAAAGTTGATACACCTTGCGGGGTTTCCGAAATGTGTATTGTTCATATTCACACTACTCTGATTTAAACAGAGGCCCTCCCTCCCTGGCGTAACTGCTTTAGTGAATTTACACCAGATGGAAAGAGGAAAACACCAAATTCAAGTTCTGCTCCTACTGGAGCTCAAAACCGATGCGTATTGAAAGGCCCGGCCGAGATTTGAACTTTGAACACCTGAAATGCGAGGCAAACGTGCTACGAGTATTCCGACTTTATTCTGAACGAGAGAAAAAAGTGCTCCCTCTTGAGCGATATGATTCTTATGCTGGACACATCATGATTACGACGATTGGTATGGCGTATGTGATGTTGATGATGTTGTAAAACTCGTAAAGTTCGCGCCACTGTAGACTATTTTCAACGCAAAAGGGTTACGATTTGGCGGAGCTTCAATATATATATATATATATATTTAGGAGACATGAAAATTACTTTCATAATCTAGATGGACAAACTTTTGCAAACAAAGTAGAAACATCTTGACGTTAATTCCCATTTTATTTACGAGACGGACGTAGTTACGTTTGCCCAAGACTCTGAAAAAACTAATCCAATAAAATTGTGTGCGCCGTTTGATTTATTAAGCTTAGTTTTTTAGCTTTTGCCAGATAGTGCGTGAAAGACTTTAGACACAACTAGTAAACACAAAACGTGGAAAGTGTACTTTTCCCTACCGCTTTCATAAATATCTTTACCTGGAAGGCTTTGTCAGTTTATCTTAATAAGGCAAGCCACATTTCAGTAGGTGGCTGCATTAATTTTAAGGGGAAATCCAGGCGATGCCGTTCCATGTATAACGACAACCTGCATTGATTTCCATTGTCTAGCAAAGGAATTGCTCGGTGCGTTTCAGAATTGGTTAATTGTTTAACAGCCAAAACCACGCTAACCTTTTTCTATTCCACAACCGCGAGAGTGACCATTCGCGTCTTCAAAGTATGATTATATGACGATTTTCACTCAGTCGTCTTGGCTGTTCATCCAAAGCTGGATCGTTTGTAGGAACTGGAAGGTAGTTTTGTACAAATGAAATTTGTGCAAATATTTCTGACCATGGATTTATAGTCGTTTAAGGTTGAATTTGAATATAAATTTAGACAAGAAATATTTTGCATATTTCGATGCAACTAAACTTACAAAAAACGGGCCTTATTGAAAAGATATTTTCGCGCGTAATCATCCATTACAGCAATCTCCATAACTTTGGGTAAGATTCCACCTTAAAATTAAACATCGCACGTGGGCCAAAATCAAGGTAGAACGCGCTCAAAGATTAGCTCGAATTGTGCGGTAGCTAGTTAATTTTATTTGCCGGTATTCACAGTTTATATGAGAACATTTATTTTCACGTACCGGAGCAGGCGCACGATTTGTTTGCACAAAACGGACGGGTATTTTAAAGTACGCTTCATCAAACTCCAGTATCCATTAGGATGTCGAAGTTTCCAAAACCAAAAATAGTTTCTTTTTATGACAGAAAGTGCTGATTAGGGTGCAAGAAAACCTTCCTAGTCTTGTAATAACTACAGCTTGATTTGAGTAAGTGCGGGAGCGGTGTGATTTACTGATTGTTCATAGAGTTGATTGAACACCATTGCCGTTTCCTACTTAAAAAATAACCGCTTAGTTTTCAGAGTACCGGAAGAAATGAAAATCGAGCTGACAAAAAATTATTGCAATTCGGCATGTACGGTGAACAAATATGTAGCCCAACATTTACGTCTTTCATTTTAAACAGTGCCTCACATTTACACTTTCATGTGACTATGCTTGCAAATACGCATAAAGCGGATCAGATTTTCAACTATCGTATTTGGGGGCATTATGAAAGTGGGCAATTTGGCGGGTTGAATTTAACCTTGTGCTTGGTTTAACTGCTAGCTGAGGCTCATAACGGGATTGAACTGGGATTAAGTTTATCCGGAAGCAAAATATTGCAGCATGGATGGAGCCTTGTATTCGCACACGATCCCAAAAGTAATGCAAATATTTGGTTGTTTAAAACAAACTTGCTTAAGAACAAAAAATGCTAAGGGTAATTAGCCATCTTAAGCAACAATCGACTGACGTTGTGCTAATATGTTGTCTTGCATAAACGCAAGTCATCAATTACCGAATCAGTTAAAACGCCACATTTGCAAATTAATTAGACTGATTGAATAATACGGAACTTTCACGTAACTTACCGACGTCAGCCAAAGTCTGAGTGATTGCGGTGCCCGGCCGCTCCAATGTGACTGTTTTCAAAAGCTACGTGAGGTTTTAATTGCGTTTTAGCCAACTGAACATGCTCGAGGCTCTAAATTATGTGTAGTTCGGATTTAGTTATTGATTGGTTCAGGAAATCGGGAAAGCAAATCCGTTTTGAGCCACTATGCCTTAAGAATATAAGTCTACTCTCCGATATTTCTGTGCGTCAAACTCCTAACCATTTTATGAGTTAATTTTCTTCCCCTCCGTGGTGCGGAGGGTCACATCCTACGGTGAAAACCTTATATTATGTTTTAGTGTTCTCGCGGAGATCTCACTAGTTAGACCTAATTTAATTTAGTGTAACCTGAGTCTATCTAGATATAAGGTACCGTGTCATACAATTGGAATCCGCCGTGTAATATATTGAAATTTATATTCTAACGTTCAAATAATAGACAATTTTTTGGCAGTTTTTTCTGGCAAATTGTAACCTAGCTATTCTACTCGTGCCGGATGACGGGTTACTCAGTGCGCTTCGAATCGTACCCCACCACCCCAAAAAGCTGTTTGTTCGTGGGTATTTCCGTAGGGTTGGGAAAGATTTAAACCATCAAATTTATTTCACCATTCTTTATTCCTAGGTGTTACTAGAAGCCATTCGTATTTTGAAGACTGCTGAGTGGATTTGACTCTGAATTAAAACCTTTCGCACTTTAGTGATGGTCATAAGTATCCAAAAATCTTGGCTTATGCCACGTTTTTCGGTACAAGCGTGTTATTTTCCGCCTACAGGAGTAACGGCCGACGGCTGGTCTTTTAAAGTTTGAAACACTACCATTTCAGCTAGCCCCCGTTTCTTGGTTTATCACGCTATCCAGTACATCGTTAGTGCATATTCTTGCGCCTTCTGCTCATGTTGAAAGAGCCAGCGCCGGGTCAATCTTAGATCGTTTGAGTTAAACATTTCATTTGTTCTGATAACGGCCATGCGGATATTTGCAATTACCGTTCTTATAAGTAACCACGTATTTTTAAGGGCCTGTATGTTTCTCTCGCTGTTATGCTTTTGGACTTCTAAATTCCCTTAGCCATCCCCACTTGCGTTCGGGTATCTAACAATTTAAATGGGCTGCATTTTGTGACACAAGAATACACGCAATATTGCTGATGTGACCCAAACTGTTGAATGCAGGCAGAATGTTTATAAACTCGTGTTTTTTATTGCTTTGAAAAAATTCCGTGTTTATGCAGAAAACTGGCACCCAGACGACGGATGTGGTTACCGCTTGAACCCTCAAACTAGATCAATAAATTATGTCATTATGTTAAGCGTTAGGGCCGGTTGAACGAACCATAGGAATATCAATACTGTAATTAATGGACCAGATTTAGTAAGCGCACGGATGTAAACAATATCAGAGCGCAACCCTGAAGCGGCAAAACCAAGTAGGCATTAGTACCGGAAAACTGAGTCGGCAGAGTCAATTTCGATGCTTTACGGAAATTATGCGTGATTTACCGAATAAAATACCTGGTCACTTTAGTAACTCAGAAAAACTTGTATGGTGGTGAATCCGTCAGAGTAGTTTCATACTAGCACTACTGAGTGTATTTTAGATGGTGCACGTACACATTTTGTTGGTAATTGTAGCACCGATCAGTAAGCATTGGCAACGTGCCAGTCAAAACCGGTATCAGAAGAATGATTGAAAAGTCAGCTTAAAAATTTGATATTATAAGGTGCGTTTTTAATCATAAAAAGTCTGTTAATTCTTTTGTGCGACGTCGAAATGTTTATCTTCCCTTTATTATACAGTGCACGTAGTATTGCCGAGTACGTTTCATGAGTTACGCAAGATGATTTATTCTACTGCGCGTTTTAAAGTTGCACGCAAAGTAATAAATGCGTTACCTAACTGGAAACAACGTGGTACATGTTATTGCGATAGTAAAAAACAACCCTTTACTTTGTACGGATGATGAAATATGATTTTAACAATGAATTAACTAACGTGTGATCAATTTATGCATAAATGTATATGATTCACCAAATTTTAAATTCTGAAACGCAAGAAAAAAAGCAATAGGTCACTAACTCGTGTTTAACGAAAAAAAAATTGGCAGCGTTGTAAATTCTCTCACATTCAAGGCTTTTCAGTATGACACTGATAGATATACACGGTACATAGATGCCGCCCAATCTAGTTAAGGCGCACCTCCCTGTATCTTGCCAAATATTACCTTACTACCTGTCAGTAGCATGGTATACTTCAGTGTTTGCAATTCGCTTGTCCCGGAGGGGTTGAAGTAATAATCTACGGTTCTCACCGCCAGAATACGCAAAATACAAAACCGTTCTCGAATTGAATATTGTTTAACCATTTAACATTATGGCATAAATTTTTCAAAGCGTTTTGCAGTCGGCAATAATTATTCAGTCTTTAAAAACACTTGAAACAAGTTTTGGCAAACGAAATAAATTTTTGTCAATTGGAATGGATTATTTGAACATCCAACTTGATGACTAAATAGTCTTTAACAAGTAGCCTGAAACCAAGCTTCCTTCAAGCCTTGCAACAACTGCAAACTGTGGTTTCTAAACTTCTTCGGGTTCAGATTAGGTACAATTCTGACGTTGTTATTAATCATCCATACACGGTAAACATGAGGATAAGCCAGTTGCGTTTTAGGCACATATCATAAGTATCCAAACGGACCATGCAGTTTCAGGGTTTGTTTCTCTCTTTAATAATAAAGGTCATACCATTTGCTTGGTGGTGTGAAATCGCCAGAAACTTCCATAAGTTATCTTCTAAGCGACTGATTTAGTCACATATTACACGCAGCTATCAACGGTATACGTGAAATTGACGTATTACCCATATATAAAATTTCTGTGGGCACTGAGATAGCCCAAGACCAAATTTCCCTCTTCATTTCTGGGTCCTCAAGTGAGCGCACAAAAGTTGATTCCTGCACTCATCTGAGAATCAATTAGCAATAACGAGGGACTCACTTGAAATACAGGGGATTTTACCATTCTGGGGACGTTTGAAATTTTTTAGTAAAAACATGGTTAACAGTACACAAAACTTATCGCTACATCCTGAGTATCGTACAAAATTAAACACGTGGTGGCCTGATGAAGCAGACTCACAATCTTATGAGAAAAATAACGGGATATTCAGCGAGCTTCAAAATTGAGTTCCTTACCAAAAACTAATTTGTTTAGAAATGAATTTATAAGCAAGTGCAAGGCAGTCAGCGAATGATTTGGAAAGCGCTGAAAGGATAGTTTTCCAGAATCGAAATTGAGGTTTTAGTAAACAATATTTAGAATGAACGCAAATTTGTTTGTATTCAGCGATTTCGTGAGCCAAAATAATTTCCATCATTTTCTGAGTTTTAAGCGTTGGGACCATGCTACGGGGGTCACTTTGCAAGAATAATTTGGCGAGATTTGAAGAAGGAGCAAAAATTTACCGTATAGCTTATTTGATAGGTTGTCGTGCAACAAATCGAGAAATAAAAGTTCTCGTTGTGTTAACTAGAGACCAAATATTGGTTCCGATACACGCCGGAGACGGCAAGTATCCAGGTATTCCTAGAGCGTCACTACAGTTGCATGCTCAATTTCAAAGAAAAGCCATGGTGTAAATCACTCGCAAGTGTTTTTTGTGTCACACAAAAGAAATATTTATAAGGGCTATGCGAAATCTTAGTACAGGTTTAGAAATAGCGGCATAATCCAACATTCAATTTCAAATTTGTTGTGCCCGTGGGTGCAGCGGAGGTTGCGTTTTAAGAAACGCCCAATAAATGCACAAATTGCTGGCTACTCTATGTGTTGTACACAAACTGCGCTCATATTAAGGATGCTCTGTCTAATCTGAAATAACCTAAGTAAACACGACATTCTTTCAATTTTCCATAAACAGGTACACAAGGTAAGACCTGTTCGCTATCTTATGAATAATATGTAGATGTTGATGATAAGATTATCTGTTGTCACGGTTTATTGTAGATATTACCGTGTCAAGTGTGCGCAGTTTACAAGCCGGTTATTGGTTCCTACAGCCCTTTTAAAGACAAAAAATCAATAAAACAGTAGCACACGTGTCCTAACACTGATTGGGTGAAAAATTATCACCAAAGAAATCGCTAATAATCCAAAACGTTTTCGTAATATTTATTGTAAGGTCAGCACAAAATTTTTTCAGGATAAACGGCTTTTATTACATCAGTTTGGGTTAAATAAATAAAATTTTACAATTGTTGAATAAAATGAAAGCAAATTAAAACTATCAAGTAAGCAAAACTCTGTAAATGCTTAAATACTCATAATAGACTCTGAATCTTCATTTGCTCGTATAATGTGCGCGCGGGAAACCATTTTACAGCTATTTAGGATTTTTTCAGATTTTGACAAACGTCTGAGCATGTTAGGTAAGTTTGGGTGCAATAGTAGTTCTCCATTCTCACATATTGTCAACTCTTGCTGAATATGTTTTGAAGCGCAACGTCAATAGGATAGAATTTAAACGCACATGTCGTTTACAAACTCATGGCCCGGAAATTGAAGTCACTAGAGATTTTTGTAGCGTTAGACAAATGCACGCGCTTAGCTCTTATTTTCTTTGAATCGCGATGTTGGATAATGTTCTTAGCCAAGTAAGTGGAGAGCCTCTTTAACAGCACGAGATCATGACAAAAATTTTGGAAACAATATACGGCCTGCATGATACTGCGGTCTAAATTCATCGTTTAGTTTTTTCCGTTTTACGGTCGCATAAACTAGACGCAATTAATTTTCAGCATCTTAGGATCCACATATCGCAATTCGTCCCTAAAGCACTGTTAAATTTCAACAGGTTACAACTATCCTTGCACGCTGCTGCCTCGGCTTATCATCCTTTTTATTCTCTTTTTGACAAAAACCTCAGTAGATACACGTAAGTGGAATACAATAATTCAAACAAAATGAATGTGAAGTTGTGGCGCAATGTTTCCACAAACGAATGCTATAAATTTATGATTTTTTCTTCATGAATCTTCCCCTAGTTACATTGAAAGTGATCCGGGTTACGTATAATAATAAAAATATTCCTTATCAAATCTTCGAAAACGGAGATATAAACCTCCTGGAAATATATCGGGTATTGCTGAAATCGCTTCTGAGGTGGTAGCGGTTGTTCAAATAAAAGTTGAAAACATTAATAGAAACGGCTAATCCAATGTAATACAAATTTCAGGATAAAAGGATGGACAATGTTTTATCCTGCTTTGTTGCAAGACAATAAACCTAGGGATCCTGATTGACAGACAAACGCCTAATGAACCAAAACGTTTGATTGAACGTCATATTTTCAAATGCCCGTAATTTTTAGGTGACTGGTGACATACAAAATGGATGTTTTACACAGACAAACGTGTATCCTTATTCAAAAGCGCAGCTTCGCGCTACACATCGGCTTCATCAGACCTCATTATCCAATGATTTTGCGGCGCTGTCACAATAGTGTCACGTTTTTTACTTTCTTTTCTCGGCAGTAAGAGCAACAAATCTCCAGGGTAAGCTGTTTACGGTGACCTAGAAATTGCTTTAAATTTTGATGGCATAGGGTTTTTGCAAAAATCTATAAATTCGTTCGCACACGCTAATGGTGCGTTTTGGAACAATTGAACATTCGTTGATTTGGTGCTTGCAAAAATTAAACTTAACGATGCAATAACAAACAAGTAGTTTGTCGGGTAATAATTTACTGCGCCTAGTGATTTTCTAATATTTGCTTTACACATTTCACTCGGCAAACAACTGTTTCCTACAGCAACCTTGAAGAATTATTAGCCAGCAAGATATAGGACCTGGTGCGCCTCTTTCTGATGGTAAACTCACAACCTACTTCTTTTCGCAAACACATGACAAATTGAGTATGTTATCTGTTGGGGCATTCCAGAATCAGTTAACTGTTGCAAATAGGAGAATGCAAGTGAATTTATTGGCTCTCTTTTACGTCAGTTACGTTCTTATACAAAGAGTTACAAGTGCGAAAATATCTTGTAACATCAGCACCAGACATGTTTGCGCTCGCACACAGGCACAAACGCTTGAACAAAGTTTGTCTTGTAACTCCTGCTAAATGAGCACTGGCAGGTACTAAAAATTTGTTTTGGGTGCGCACTGAGTCTTATTTCGGAGAAATATCGTGCACCGGAATAATGATTTTCTTTTTCGTCCACTAATTATTCATGGCACGATTACAAAAAAATAAGCTGCCAAAAACCATCCTTAAATTTACTGAACGATGTCTTGCACCTCAACAATCGGTTGCTACATCGGTGCGTTTTTCAAGGCTAAAAATTTACCACATCCCTTTATCCAAGAAGCTCTGCGGTGTATGTTTCGTCGCTTAGAAAACAAATTCAACTGTTGAATAAAATGTAGCTGAAAAAAAATTGGGAAGATTATTACTAGAGTTAATGATGCAAAACACCATAAATGTAGTGGTTACCATACTACAAAATCGTTTAATAAATATCGATGTTAGCTTGCAATGCGACATGTTAGATATGTTTGAGGAATTCATAGGCGATTAGTCGGGATCAAAAAATTATTTATGAACAACAGATCAATCCTTTATCGATAATGATCCGGGCGACTTGAGCAGATTAATTCTTATTACACACATGTTTTCAGTAATCTGATGGTTATCTTTTCCGTAGAATACTTCAGACGTCTCGAAGGTACGTGCTTTGTGAGACCACATTTGAGACCACATTTGCATGAGAGAATATCGGTCACCCGATGTATTTTTATTAGTGAACTAACTCTCGGATATCAGGCATAGCATAAACCAATTAAAAAGTGCGACTAAACGGAGACAAAACATGTTTTATAATTGTATTATCAATAAAACAAATGCAGCAATTTGACTGAGATCGGCTTGCTGGAATACTTTAAATTGACATGTTTGGCACAATCCACCAACTCCAAACAAGTCTTTGTTTCCCACCCGGTGGCACAATAATCTGGTTTAGGTAAAATCATTTCGTTTCACTGAGAAATGGTGGTGTTAAATACGAGGACTTCATGTTGTAGGCAATAATTTTCCATCAATCTTCGTTATTAGTTCATTTCGTCTTTTTCACTTGTCTTGTTTACACATCAAGCGCTTTTCCGAGAACTACAGAGTAAGCAATTTTATATTTGCGTAATTCATTCTGCAAAGGAAGCTGTTACTGCAATCTAAGTGTTCTATTCTAGGTGTGTGAAGCACGATTACCCAAACAATATTTAGCTAACATTTCTAAAGTACAGGCCAGTCAAGCCAAACGCAAAAGGTTGCCCGGAAAACCAAATTAAAACTTTGGACGCGGCTGCTATGTCAGCATTTTGGACAAATTCATCGGCTAAGATATATGTGGAGGCAGTACTAACAGAAAAAGCGTATAACGAGCTGCAACGCTATAAAGACATTCAGGAAATTGAAACTTTTGACGTTATCTATTACGCGATTCTACAGGATCAACGGCGTGAATGCGTTTTACAAGCAATATTAGATTTTGAACTAAAAGTAAGACAAAATTGAAAAAATGTACGTCCGAATTATAGCATCTAGAGTTCTGAATAGCTCATAAGTTGATTTGCCAAATAAGGTCCAAGAAGTGTGGAGTGAATTCGGTGGATTCTACCGTGTAAAGATGATCCTAATTGGAGCATCAAACTTATGTGAAAACGATAGGTTCAGGGATTGCAGGACATCTGACCATCGGGGAATAACCAGGCAACACGAATCCGGTCATTAGATTCCTCTTAAAAGCAACAACTGTTTAAACAGTTGTGGTATGGGGACTTTGTTATCCAGAATTTCAGCAAAATACCTAAATGAGATCTAATATAAGTGTTAAATCGGAGAGATTTTAGACTCTGCTGTTTTGAGTCAATATATCTGAATTGCCGAAAGTTGTGACTGATCGCACTATATCACCCTCAATGAACGGTAGGATTTTGCTGTCTTTTGAGGAGAACTTGAGGAGAACTGATTTTCGGTAGACATTTGGGAGCATAAAGTACAGCGCTTGTTTGCACTACTGATGCAAATCAAACGCTACAATGAATTTTGTGTATTTTGGACTTGAAAGGTGAAACTGCTTTAACGGAAAAAGGTATGGTGCAACAAATATCTATCTACACAACTCACAATTATATGTCCAGTGTCTCTAGTCCAACGGTTTGAAAACTTCCATTTTGTATGTAATTTATCTGCATGGAAATATCGCTACTCTCTATGAAAAACAAACAATTGGTTTATTTGAACATCCAGGTTAACGCAAGCATTTCATTGAAGTCTTTGTTAACTTCCAAGTTAAGATGAAGAGCTGTGAGGAGGGTGCAGCGCGGTGGTCTAATATCAAAAATCTCCAAAAGCCATTCCAAATATATTGTGCATTTTTGAGCCGTTTCACAGAATTGTGCACCTGGCTATGAGTTTGGGCTAAGCGTTTTTCATCGGTTTAACTTCCATAGGAATAATGGTCAAACGTTAAATGTTCTCAAGTAAATTTGTGTTTAAGAAGCCTAAACGAATGGGCCAGACACATAGAGACCTAGAATTCATCACGATCTCATTGACCACAAGGACCAAGGCTTTCATCTAACGCGCCGAAAGTAATGCTAGACGCCAATAAAGCAAACACCGTCAAGATATCCAACGGATACCTCGGCAGCAAGCGGCTTCCAAGCAGGCCAAAAATGACATGCTTAGGACGCGCATTTTTGCTACTTCTCTGCAGAAGCTCTGGTTGTAAAAGATAGTGTTATCTTATGATGCACTTAATTTCCGTGGGATTTTTAAAGCAGGCTGCAAAAAGTAGGTGTTTCCATTTTTTAGCCCTCATTAAGTACGGCAGATTGTCGAACTGCATTTACAGACACGAAAGAAAAAAAGAGTGGCTGAACTACGGTCTGCACCGTTTTGTAAAAAATTTTTATGTGGGTAATTTGCATAACAAAATTTTTCACAGCTTTTAAGTGTTCAGCTGAGAAGTTAAAGATTTCAAGCGGGATTGGTTGGAATCCTTTGAAATTGGTTTAATTTTTTCAGAGTTTTACTTTCCATAAGTGCTGGAATATTTGTTTTATTGCGCCGCACATATTTACCGTAAAGATACTTTGTTAGAAATCGAAGTGGTTAGCTACCTCTGATGATTACCATAAATAATGAAAAACCCTGAAATGGCAAGGGATCTGCACTGCCAATCACCCCAAATATGTGCCTAAACCCAGCGATCGCAATTGTGTGACGATCCACCGGAATCTGGTGCACAACAGATGAACGACTGTTCAATCAAGTAATGAATAACTTCTTGTGTCACAATAAGCCATTAAATTGGTTTTTGTTATTATGCCCGAAGTGAACTTCTATCAAAAGCGGACACGGTCGCGCGGCAAACAGTTCAGATATGCGGTAAAACGTAGTGATCTTTGGCATTTATCATGAATGCCTTGTCTACAATGCCAGCGATAGCAAAATTTTTCTACTTGTCGATTACCTGAAGAAACATAAGACAAGGATGCAGATTTGAACAATGATTAAAAATGCAGCAAACTAGAAGGTGAGGAGGCAAAATTACAAAAAAAGTGGTTTGAAGTCGCTTTATAAGGTCTTTGTAGACTTAAGCTATGGATAAACGCAAGTAGTATTGAAATCCAAAATTTATAGCACTTTTGTTTAAACGAAACACGTCTAGGAAAGGTGAGACTAACGAATGTTTATCGGGAGTTTTGTAAATTTTGACTAAATGCTGGGGAATTTCAACGCGTAATCAAAAAATTGAACATTTTAAGAATAAAAAGCAAGAGCTTTATAAAAGATAGTCACCCTTGACAACTTTGATTGTCCATTGTTTTAAATAATTTACTTTTCAGTGGACAACGCTGATTCGTCCAAGGCTCTCTATTGAAAGAACTTTTTACAGGTGTTCAATGATGAATGAGAAGAATGCGAGCTATTATAATGAAAGATAGCTTACGATTGGCGCAAGCTCGTTTGCGTCGCGAGATATATAATGTACAATCCAAAGACTGGTGTTAAAATACATTCTACGTATACAGGCAAATTTCTTTTTAACAGGTGGCTGAACCTAAGATCTTTCAAAGCTCCTAGCTGATCAAAATCACCTGAAAGATTGTCTGCTTTTCTGTTTAAGTAGAAAAGCCATTCGTCGCGAAGTTCTTCATTAGCAAACATTGGTCACACACACACTTAGAAATGAACGTAAAAAATTAAGATGCACGTAGTTATTAGAAACTGAAAACTTCGAGGATATTCGTCAACTCTCCCGCAAATTTAAACGAACGCTGCAAAGCAACTCAACATTTCCATTTTAAACCGCCTCTCTCATTGGATGCAAGCCGGAGTTCCTCATCGATAGTATCAGCCGGCGCAAATTTATTTGTACAAAAATCTGGTAAAACAAACTGTCGGCCCAAAATGTGTAACGAAAGCATATGGGTAATATTCTAAACCGGGACAATTTATTCTATTTAGGATTTTATTTGCTGCGGTGATTTTATTGAATACACATTCACGCAACTGTTGTTTGAACAATCGTTCACATCACCTAACATATTCATTAGAGTGAGTCCACAACTAATGGGGGATAGTACTCCATAGATGGACAATAAGCAATACGAACTGGCTAATTTGCGAAATGATAAGATAGTTGGTATTTGATCAGGTTGCTGTTGATTCGCCGAGGTTCGCAGTTGATTTGCAAACGTTTCGTCACCATTCGAGGAGACATATTTAGTGCGGTGTTGATTGGGTACTACTTCTCTTTGTGCATGCGCTTATATAGTCTACAAAGAGCAACTTTGCGCCGTAACCTGCATTCTGTTTGGCCCGCTCTTGATCTCTATTGCGTCGTAGTCGGCTTCTCTGTTGGTTTGCTGCGTGGTTACCAGCCTCTGAGAACAAAGGATATCCAGAACCACAGAACCCCAGGCCGAACAAGGACTCAAAGAATAAATCAACAGAACGGCAATCAAATAAAAGTAGGAGGCACACCGCAAAACAACAGAGAAGCCGACCACGACACAAAACAGATCAACAGCGGGTCAATCATAATACAGGTTACAGCGCAAACGCTGTCCTTTACAGACTATATAACGCATGCACAAAGATAGGAACTACCCAACCAACGGCGCACTGAGGATGTCTCCTCGAATGGTGACGAAACGTTTGCAAATCAATTGCCAATCTCGGCGAACAGATCAACAGCCACCTGATCAATTACCAACCAATACACCCGAGCTACCCATATTCCGTATTAAGATAGTTTTTCCACCACAAGTGCTCGTATAGTCCGTGATACCATAGGAGGTATACGTAATGACACGGATGAAAATGTTGGCCACGCGGAAGGTGTATACAATCCCTAGGGGTTGCACACCTAAGTCCCCGCCAAATGGATGGTGCCATTGTCGCCTGGTAAAACACGTGCAGAAAAATCAGTTGATCAACTTCCCTGTGCCACAAGGAAAACATATTATCCAGCGTTTCAACAAATTTTGAAAAGTAGAACAGCAGGCTGTCTGCCTTCCATCGTGCGGATCCGGTTGAGCTGAACTCTTGGTTCCTCAGATGACATTCTGTCAGCATGTATAGCTTGAATTTCGACACTTGCGGCTGAAACCTAACTGCTTATTATTAATTTCGGAAAACTATGATGCTTTTCGTCATCACCTCGATTGAACATGATGCAAATGTCTAAACTTTCCGAGTTAATATGTTACAAAAAATTGCACCGATACATTTTCTTTTAATTAGCCGCAAACCTATCCACACAGATCGACGAACTTCTTTGTAAGTTATATTACTCAGTATAAATATCAATTAGTACAACGATGACAGACATTTGTTGTGCCAAAGTCACATAGGTAGCTTCCTCTTAAAAATGTTATGCGATTTAACTAAGACCACAATCACAGTCAGTAATTTCAAAAGGAATCACCTATCTACATTACAAGCTCTGTGTCCTATTGTAACGTGGGTGTAGTTTTTAACTCTTATATACATTTTAAAATAATATAAATATTGGGTGCAGTAAATATTGAAAAGTTATACAATAATGATCGATTGCCTGCTGTCACGATCAACGCAATGCTAGGTGTTCTTCAGCACAATAAACTGTATGTACGGAAGTACTGGTACCTCTCGATAACAGATAAATTTCTGGACCCGGTTTGTGACGGAACATGCAATATGCATAAAGCAGCTGGGGTTTACGGACACAGCAGTTTGCAACTGCTATAATGATTTCTGTTGGACATAAATAAGCCAGCAATAAAGGGGAGATAACAGTAAACAAACTCTTCATCATTGTGGACTTGGAAAAGGAGAGCAAGTGTGTAAAGACAGACTTCGTTCAAATCAGAAAAATATTTTTCTTCGGTGCATTGAGGTATTAAAAAAAGGTTCATGTGGCAGACTCGGATTCAATCTTGCTTTCCTACAAAAGTGACTCGATAAACAATGAATGAAGGATCACAGGCTTAAGGACTGCGTTTTTGGGATATATTTAGCCACTTAGGTGTGTTTTGCTGCAGTTTGTGAAAGATCATTGAGCAAATGTATTTCATTAGCCACTGCTTATCTATGAGTGCCTTGACCAAATTGTAGCTCGTGATATGTGACGCAGAATGGTGACATTCTACGAGTTGGTTTAACAGGAGGTGAAGTACATGATATCTATGAAAAAATTAGTAAAGTAGACAAAAATGTATATTGTGCCAAATTTTGCGAGTTATCTGAACAACATTAGGTCAAATAAATTATTTGTTCGTCGCACTATATTTGAATGAGAGGAGGGTGTTAGAAAAACCCGCTGTTTATGCAAGACGGTAGACCGGGATATTGTGGACGTTTAAGTTTTTCCTTAAACAAATTTTTGTTCACTTAAACTTTGAGAAGAGCGCGGCACTATTTGCCTTTTTGTGAATAGATATTGAAATATTTTCATGAAATCTCTGCATGGCCGCACATCCTAAATTGTCCCACCAAATTTAATGTGTTTTTGAAGTATCAGTATTTGGGAGTGAGTTAGCTGAAATTTCCATCTTAATTCTACATCCACATCCTGTGATTTGGGTTATCATTTGCGAATATTTATGCCCAAAAAACCGCTTTGGAGAACAGAGTGTCTACTTTTTTGTTTGTGATAGGCACCTGCTCGCCTCTATTTGACAACAAGCTGCAAGTTGTTTTTACCTGGACTTTGGGAAGGCATATGCTACATTCTATGGTTTAAATTTTACGCCACAAAAGTATACACAAACGAGTGATCAGTGTGTTCAGGTAAACGTCCGATGCAATGAAGATGCATAAATGGGAAAACACTGATTTGCTTCACCGCGACAACGAAAAACAAAACTTTTTAAGATACAGCATCGTGTATGCACTTTGCTGTGATGTTCACCGTTCAAGCGAGTACCGTCTAAAGTGTAATATTTCCTCACTGTAGATATAATGTGCGACTAAGACAAATTGTTTTTGAATTTTCCCACTTCGATACGCGGAAAAGCTGGTGAGAACAAATGTTTTGTGTAGCCATTCGTAGTAATTCGACTACATTAATGGCACTTCTAAACCCACATTATTAATCATGGTTAGATTTAAATGCCTGGTGACATTGATTCTTCAATAGGATATTCCTAGATGAACATCTTGTTGTCCCACTAGTGTACTTGACTAACATAAAATCACGAGGAATTTCTTCACACACAAAGACATTAGGCTGTCACCGGTTTTGTTTTTCTAACGGTTTTCACAGACTGTATAAATTTGTTTTTTAAATATCAATTTTGCGCTTTTATGCCTAAAGAGGAAATTCTGTCGGTCCGATGACAATGTCTGTCCGTAAACTGTCTTAGTTGTGAAGACTGTGGACTGCGGTTCGCTTTCAATTTTACATATCACGGGAATAACCTGCCCATGAAAGTGCATGCCAAATGGTTTGTTTCAAACACCCAATTACATTCTTGTGTTCACTCAGCACGCGGTCTAGATCAGAGGTAACGAAACCCTAGGAAAAAAAGTTTGAATATACAGTCAACAGTTTTGTGAGATTGACTTCCAATCCTTGTAAGCGATGCTTAACAACTGAGGTTTCACGCATTATTTAAGCTTCACTTTGCAAGCTACTTCCGGTTGGGGAAGCATTTATTTTGCACGCAGAATCTTGGATGCAAATGTGTGCATCAATGCATCAATGTGTGAATTTCGGTCGCTGTGTTACTTTAATGGGACGCACTGCAATTTCCTGATATTTCAGGTAAACGGGAGCAAACAACAAAAAAGGAGCCCATGGTAAGTATAATGAACTGGATGATTTAAACCCAAGAACATGCAATGTGTGCCTATAATATGGGGTTTTTACATGCCTAAAGCATTGTCTCTGCAATACAAATTTGTCCAGTCTGAAAGTTAAAAAGCCTCGGATCATTTGACACGCTGTTCTATGCCTTTTATTTGTACCGCTAATTGTGAGTGATGGGCGTTTGATTGTTTGGTGGCTGCGTTATTAGATGCATTAGGTTTTCACTAATTAGAAGCACTTTACAAATTAAATACACGTTTGAGACAAATGGTAAAACGGGGCCTGAAGTGGGCAATTTCACTTTTGATGAAATGGATGGCGTCATTCAATTAAGCTCTTTTTAGCTCTATTACTTCCAAAATAAAAAAACTAACAAATTGCTGAATATGAAAAAAGTTATATGCCATTCAAATTTTCAAGTGAATATTACTCTGCTGTTCAATCCTACGTATGTGAGTTCAGTCTGGCCTGAGGGCGGGGCCAGATGACAATTTGAAAAGACTTTTACTTTCGTAGAAGTTTACTTGAAGATTTTGTGCGTTAATAAGATTATCGACGAACGTGTCTGCACTGGTTACATAGAGGTGTCGGCCATCTATTGAAACGCGTGCATTCATTTTGAAGTGCGAATGTCAAAGATTTGGGAGCATTGTGATTTGGGGGTTAGTAAATAATTTACCTGCCAACTGTTGAAATGAAGCACAGCCTTTAATACAAACAAATTCATTCAACCGCGTTTAGCAGTGCAAAATAAATTGCTGATGCTTGGGGAACCGCGAACACGAATGTGCCTGTGATGGTGGTTATTGTGAGAATAAAATTGATACAAATAAAAATGCCTAGTCGATTTTACTCCGAGGTACAAATTATATTCATGTATAAACGCGTGTTTTATCGATAATTTTGCGGAATCGTTCTCTGTTCAACAAGTAAGTGCACCTTTTGATTCATTCACGGCAAAATCAGGAGATTTTGACATAACTCTCGATGGTGGAGGGGGACAGCCAAATACAAAGCACAAGGAAAGCAAATATTTTTTAAAGTCAGGTCACGCGGTGCGAACGTTCGTCTTGAAAGGGTGCACTTGCCAGAAACGGTTCGGGTTCAGCACAGAACTAAAGGAGCCGAACTCCATTATCTGTGCGGCGAGCATCAACTCCGAATCAATCACCCAAAGTTGATTATAAAGAGTTCAAACAACCTACTCCAGCATTAAAATCGCCTGTAAGGATCACAATGTCGGTGCTTCTTGCCTCACGAGTGAGCCCGAAGTGCCCTCCGTAGAAAGTATCATTCTCGGCATCAGAGCTGCAGTAAGTTGGGGCATAAGCCAACACGGCAAACAGTCACCGCTTGTTATGCCGAGAGGCATTGAGCTTGATTGAACTGGATAATCATACGGCGCAAAAACGACTGTTTACTTGGATCTAATCGAGCAGGGCGCGTTCAGCTCTGGGGCTGAGTGCAACTCACATGTCATATATATTTCACGTGTCACCCCTTCTGGGTCACCGGACACACTGAGAGAGAAATGCGAAAGAGCTGAATGCATCCTTGGCGTTCTGTTATGCACAACCACGCTGGGATCTTGTATGCGTGTTTTGGAGACACGGCATCCAGCAATTACAAGGGAGCACAGGGCTTCAGAAAGCATTGCCTGTTTGCCAGCTTGAGGTAGAGTACCGACTTTAATGCTACTAAATGGAAAGGATCACGTAAATTTAGAATCGTGTTATTTTGTTCAATGTTTGTAGGCAGCGAGATGCATAAGGCCCTTTGGTCAGATGATTGCTAGTCAAATGGCTCAGCGACGTTTGCTTGTGCGTTAGAAAAATGTTGAGAAAGGACATCGGTGGACGCTGTACTGCGGTTTTTGGGGCCGACATTTTCTAACTCGTCCTTCCTCGGGGGAAGACAGCATCGCTGCTTCCATAAATATTGACATGCAGGTCGCCTGGGGAAAACAACTTACTGCCTTCACACTCGTGTTGCAGAGGACATCTCGAATTTATCCCCAGACCACCTCGTAGCACGAGTACTCAAAACAGTCCGATTTAGATTGACGTAGAACATAATGTTGGCGGAAACTGTGAGGACTGCGCCTTCCTGATGAGACCCAAGAAAGGCAAAACCAATTGTATGCTGTCGGAGAGGTTTCAGCAATCGTGTGAGTAGTTTCTTTCATGAAAATAATGCAATATTGTTGGAAATGCGGGCAACATGTTTCTTCCAAAGTTTTCAATGTGTTGCGATTATGTTTCTTAATTCATGTTATTTCATAGTCAACCATTTGCGTGTTCCCCTGGGCTCATATAAGTATGCTTGCAAATGTAAATCAATAGTCCCGGAAAAACGTATTCTCCACCGAACAAAATAGGCAATTACTCTGTTGAGTCCACACTACAGAGGCAAGCACTAGAAGCAGGTGTTTGACTTAATAGCGGTCATACACAGTGGCCGTGCCGGGTTTTATATTCCAGAGACCTCACATTCGAGGTGAGAATGTTACCCGCATTCCATCAGCACATTTTGGACGAATCTGAGTTTGACGTCTGAACGGGCAAACGTGTTGTGCTTGCGCCGTTTGATTTAAGTGTTCAACACATACGCGAAACGATGACACAGCCCTGCTTGTGATGATCGATTGACTCGCCAGTCACGTGCTCGAAACCCGCTAGATGACTCATTAATAAATGATTTTGGGGTAAGCGAGATATGTTTTGTTCATATTTAAATCACTCTCCTTTGAACAGCCTCCTTTTGTCCAAAGAACACCTAAGGCACTGCCACTGGATATGCATAACCGAGCATAACTGAGCTCTGAATAAGTGGACGTGAGTCCCTTAATTTCCACTTTGCTATGGATTTATCTGATGAATAATTCCTGGACAAAGGGACGGCTGTCAAACGAGAGTGATGTCAATATGCACGGAAAACATCCTGCTAAACCCAAAACAGTTAATTCTGTATAAAAATGATGATGCGAAGTTGAAAACAAACTTAGTATCCTGTTTTGCGTCACCCAGGTGGTGGGTAGCTTACCGTCCGTGGCGCTCACATGAAGGAACTACTAGTGTGGAATGCCGTGCGCCCAAACAGGGAGTTCAGAGCATCAGAGTAAAAGTAGGTTGTCCAAAGAGCCTGAGTTTGTAATTTTCAACTTGCTGTAGTGTCCTGTTTACTGCAGTTCCCCGGAGCACACCAATATTTTAAATTCCTACAAATTAGCTGTACTAGAATGCGGCACCTTAAATGCATTCCAACTTGCGCGCAGTGGGCTCAACTAACCCAGGAGTGCGATGTTGGCTTGGGGCAGAACGAAACTCAGCTATCTTGTGAGCACCCAAAAAAGCAGTCGTACTGCCAATTGTGTACAGGATGGGTTTCAAAAATATGATGGGTAGCAGTGGACAGATCCAAGTGTTGTCAAAAATGTGCCGACCGAAACTACATGTGATTTTGTGCTTGTTGTCTTTGTTAGACTCGATTCCGTAACATTCGTTGGTTCCTTACCGGATTGTCTAAAACACGTTTGGGAAATCTCAAGACGCAATACCACGTACTGTTTCCTAAAGTCAAAGGTTCCACTATGGTTCTATCTTAGTACATGGGTTTTGCCTAATCCCTTACGAAACACCTTGACGTTTCCAATGTGGGCGGTGTTAATATTCTTGCGTAGACAACGTAACATTGCAGTGTACGGTGTTGCAGATTATTCCAGCCGTAATAGTATTGAAGTGTTGACAATACTATCCATTATAAACGGAAAATGGTACAGGCCAAAGTAACTGAATATGAGAAGAGCCATCGGTGTTTACCACGGGGCGTCTGTTCCTAATGGGAAAAAACTTGCATATTGTTGTATCGTGAGTGTTCGCCTACCGGTTACGCATGCACCGAGCCTGTCAGACCGCGCCATAATGAGAAGACCGAGAATTCGGGACACGACTGTATTGACTCGGCAAAAAATACGGAGCGTCTGCGTAAATATATAGGACGGCTAAATAGCCAAATATAGTCGTTCACTTGTTCGTTCTGTACAGCCAATCGCGGTATTCCGGTCGTGGAAAATTTCAGACCCGAAACGCTGGTCGTATGTCGCTAAGCCGTGTTTGATGAGAGCCGCACCTACGTTCCGAAAGTGTCGTACCGATGGCGATAATGGGGATGCGTCAGTCTCTGCACGTGTCTGGATGCGTTGACACATATCTGAAGCTGAAACGAAGTATACAAAATGACATGGAAACCCGGAATTTTCGATTCATTTAGCATAACGTATCCGGATCCACTTTTTGGAAACCACAGTTTTTCAACCTGGATTGTAAAGATTTGCCGTCTCATGCGTTTTTGTCTCTGACTCTCGTAATTATAGTTAGTTTTCAACAATGATGATTACGTCCAAACCACAAAGAACTTGTTAATACTTAGTGGCTTTGAAGTTGAAGTGCTCAAATAAGAGTGGAGATACTTAACCCACATTGTATGAAATAATTCGGAAACAACGCCCGCGGTAAAATATATTCTCATCAAGCATTTTTAAAACATGATTTTAGATTTTTCAATGTAGACAAATTTGCCATTAGATCGATACAAACTCCCATTAGGCGACAGAATCGCCCGCGTTGATAAATAACTGTTTGCCATTCACCCCATTTGACAGCGTGATGTTTATATCGATTCAAGTGAATTTCTCTACAGGTGTACCTCTCTATACACAACCAAGCCATAGTAGAAGATTCCGGGTTATTGCATTCTTGAAAATAGCAACAAGCCATGGATTCTATCCTCTGCATATATCAGTATATAACAATCGCTATCCAGCATAGCATAAGAAGGACTAGGAAATAATCGTGTCCAATTACAAGCAAAACTGGTTGCATTTCTTTGACGCAGCATTCACGGTTTCAAAAGTATAGTTCAATGAGCGCAAGTGTTCTGAGTAAACTAAACATAATTTGTCTCCCTGATGGTATTGTTGTTGAATTTGAACGTCCTTGTTCTTAAAACTTGTTTAACAACAGCGAAGTTTTTACAGATTTGAAAGAAACAACTTGCTTTCATGTACACTCAGCCACCTGCGAAACCGTAAGTGAAAATTTCTGCCTAGTTCTACTGATTTATTCATTGCATTCTAATAAAAGGCCGGTAGGAATTTAAACTGCATTTTATTGAAATATGTTGCTATGGAACGCACATTGCAAAGTGATTTCGCTATATTTAGCTATCTTGTTTAACTATCTCTATTTGCGAAATAATGCTCATAGCCGGAAACTCGGCTCCGGTTATTCGGAATGGCGTTTAATGACTAGTTCATTGCCTAAACAAAACTGGAAAAAAATACTATGGTGTTTGGTCGATAATGGGGAATATTTTAAGCCTGTGACTGAATATTTCATCTATTTATCACTGAAAAACACAAATATGACAATCCTCAGGTATTAGGAATTATTGCAATGTACACCCAGAGAGCTTAGTGTAAAATCCGCAGCAGAATGTGCTGGATCAAAGCCCATAGTCGAATCGCAGATAGTATGGGAACTTTTTCTGGGAGATATCCTAACCACAGTTCATGAGGCACTTGCCCACGGACATAGAACGCCCAAACGTGTGCAGCTCAGTTCATTTAGGTGCATCATGTAAGTCAAGTACTGGGTTGCGCCACGAAATATGGAAATTCAATTTGACGGCATAGCAGACTGAAGGGTTGAGAGAATCATCGTGGCCAGACGTTCGAAACTTCGGATTTGGTCTGTACTCGGTACGAGCGACTGGGATAGATGGTTCGGAGTTACACGCGAATGAACTCACAACCGACAAAATTCCAGGTTTCTATGTAGTGGTAATTACCGTATTTGTAACGCTCGGTTATATGATCGTTATGACTTCCATTGTAAAGCCGAACGCATCTGAAGCACCGATACATAAAAATGTTCATCAGATTGTGAGGGCTGGAATGGGCTTTAAGGTGTAAATATCCATGTCTGACTAACTCTGTTCCCACTGGGATATTTTGCGAACATTTTCCCGACTGCATAACCAAGGTGTTGGCTAGCACGATGCCAGAATCGAGGTGTTCTGTGAGTCAGCACCACCAGAGTAAGGATGCACGTTTTCATAATTCTTCAACATTTTCCCACCAGTTTTCATTCTTGCCTGTTTTCTGCGTGAACTTCAGCTGAAATGTGTGGAGTTAAATTATAGTTGAAGATGAATATGTTACGTTTTGAATTATTCTCACGCTATTTTCTGAAATATCACTGCGAAAGTGTAAGATAGCTATGCGATTATCATTGGTCTATCTGTAGCGAGCAAACCAGAACACGTTTGTTTGCAATTTATGTAAGCAGGTTGTTTTATTAAAACGATATCTTTTATTTGGCTTTTATCAGGCGTTCTAGTATGTAAC
The DNA here is from genome assembly GCF_000715545.1 of Opisthorchis viverrini. Lineage (NCBI taxonomy): Eukaryota > Metazoa > Platyhelminthes > Trematoda > Opisthorchiida > Opisthorchiidae > Opisthorchis > Opisthorchis viverrini. Next base: position 98,483 of record NW_008752175.1, on the reverse strand, counting down.
GTGCTACTTTCCTGAAATGCGGGCATAACAAATCTCCTTGAAAATCCGTGGTGGATTGGGCGGTTTTCTGGGTCCGCTAACTTTTATATTTTGTCGCTTGGCCGATACACCGAAAAAAAACTAACATTGAACTGCGACTTCTGTTTGGACGATAATCACGCAGAATAATAATGGGATGCACAGCAGTCAAAATTTTCAGCTGGTGATACATGAAAATAGATATTTATGCAGGATTGAATCACGATTGAAGCGTAAACATTAAATACATCCCAGCAGCCGACAAATTTGTTTGCTGTTTGATGATTCAATTTACCACACGCCAATTGTTTCAAGTACCGTCTTTTAAGAAGCCCAAAACTGCATTTTTAGAAGGTTGTCTGCGTGTTTGGCAAAACAATATTGATATTATTGCTTGGAAAGCGGTCGCAAAATTCGAAATGGAAATGTCGCAGGTTGTTTCCAGCACTTCCTGGGAACAGATCCTCAAAACAAAGGGGGGGCACATCAATATATTCATTGCACTATCGAAGACTGAGCAACGCATTCAATAAGAATACGAAACGCAGACAATTATTGAATATAACGTTGACCGAAACTTGGGTACTGAGTCTAACCGATGAACCTCATGAAGGGCGAAACCAATCGCGGGCTGTCGAAGAGTTTTCGGCATCCTTGTGAGTGGTTTCCTCCATGAAATTATAGAACAACTTAAAGTGGCACCTAAAAGATTTTTACAGAGCTTTGATGGTCCTAAATGTAGGCGTGCTCCAGGCATCAACAAAATGTTTTTTTCCGTTTAGTCCCTTAAATGGGCATACATAACTCGGTTTCTTTGTTTAGAACAAGACTCGCAAAACCGATGATCATGCTGAACTTTTCTGGTGAATTTGTCTGTTGTATGTTGAATGCAGAAATTTCGAGGTCATAAACTTTAACTTGAATGTGTTGCGAAATTCTTTCAAGAGTAATGTTTGCTAAATGTTTTCCGAAATATAAAGGACCTTATAACTACGGCTGAAAAGTTCCCTTGTTCGTTAGTGCTTACTATTGGCTCCGTTAGAAGAGCCCCAAAAGCGCTCTAGATGTGTCGCGAAAACATGGATTCATAAATGACATACGATGTTTCCATATTCAAGTTGGGCGCGATCCTGGGAGTTTAAACATAACAGTTGACCAAACCATTCTTGGTAAGAAATTAACTTTTCAACGCCGTCTGGCATTCTAGTACACTCCTGATGAACCATGAAACCTTATGTCCTGATGTGCGTTTTGTTATCTGTGCAGACTTGCACGCGCCAGAGCATGATGAATGACATGTAATCCAAAATTTAACGCAAAATATCTCCTAGGACAAACTCTTGAGTAGCAACCAAGAATAAGCAAAATGCACAGATTAAGCAGAAGTCAAGTGAAACTCTATTCAAAGGATCACAGAAGTCAAGTGAAACTCTATTCAAAGGATAACCAAGCCGTATAGCGAAAGGCAAAATGTGTATAAAAACTTCGGGGAGTTGAGGGAAGTTAAAATATCACGAGGACCAGATTCCTGAAAGCACTCACTGAATGTCCAAAGTCTACTGAGACGTATCTCAACAAGATGTTTAGCAGACAAAACGACTCCTTAGTATGGAGCGCTTCACAGCCATGGAACAAACCCAGGCAGCGGGATAGTCAGCGTTGATCAAGTTAAAACGACGCCCCCACAATATGCAGCGCGTCGCATCCTCGTGCCAAGGCCAGGTCCCACCAATATCTAGCTTGAGACCGTTGTGTTCTCGCACTCGCACGCCCTCAGGCTCTCACAATTGCTTGTTCGGAATATAGCCGTTGTATTCCCTCCTGTGAGTCGTTTTCCGGTATAAGACGTTGGAGCGGGTCAGCAGTCAGATACAACAGATTGGCGCATCAGCAGATATAACGTGAATCATTGAAAATTCCAGACGCCATCTACGGACGGCTGACCACAAAAACGGAACATCTGTAAACGGCTCCCAGGCTTCTTGTGTAAAGACCCCAGAATAAATCCAATGCAATTTCAAAACGCCCACAATGCCCACAATCGGTAAAGTAGACAAGATGAAGTGTGAACCTCTTTCGATTATTCAGACTTACATCAGTCCAGGACTCAGACAACAATTGTGGTTCAGTGATGTACCTTATTGGATTGGAATAAATGGTGTGTGAGCACAAGACAATCACAATCTTTAAGCAACCATTCATGTTCAAACGGTTTTCATACTGATTCTAGAAGCCAGAAAATCGCAAGCTGTCGAGTATCTGATGCTCGGCAGGTGCTGAGTGTTTAAAATTCCGAAAAACGGTAAAGCTTCTTTGAGCCAAATTGTGGTCTTTTTATACTGAGTGGATTTACATTTGAGAAAGAAACGAAACTTCATGCAAAGATTCCAAAATCTTCCGAAGCGTGCAAAAAACAGTAGTTTCTACCCGAGATCTTGTATATCATTATCCGAAACGGCGAGTCACGGCAAGGGCTTTGATGGCAAGACCTTAACGTAGAAGCTTGGAATGACCCTGCTTACTGACGGATCTCCAGAATCGATGATCTGTTGTTTCGCTCTGAAATCTTGCTCCGTAACGAAAACTGTATATGCTTTGTCATCGTCTTGGAGGGGATATTTAAACAACCAATCAATCGAGTATGCAAAAGCAATAGACAGCATAACGTCAAGTTAAATTCAAAGACGCATTATTACGTGGGCGGTGAATTAAATGCTTTTACACAAGATTCTCTGGGGGAGCAATCAAACTGAATCAAACCTCACGCAAAGGAATAAAATGTGCTTATTCTCACTGAGCACTGCTGCACTATGCCTACGGGCTATCAGCAAACGTCAGTAAAAAATCAAGGAAAAAGTCCACCATGCAAATGCCCAAGGAATAAAAGCCAGCCTTCAAAAAGACAGGCTCTCCTTAATTCACCAGCAGGACTTTGAAGAATGTCTGTGTTCCAGGGACAAAGACATGAACTGACGCAACGCCGTAGACTGTCTCTCGAAGTTTTAGGACTAAAGTTCCAGGAAATAGCAAACGATTCATCATTTAAAATAGGTGCGGAAAGATACCTAATGACGGAACAAGATGAACTGGCAGATAAAATAAAAAATACACCTTTTAAGGAGAGCATGGGGGGTTTTGAAAACCAAAAAATAAAGGTTTCAACGTGTTTCAAAGCTCAACAGCAGGCAATGAGTTGTCATATTCCGGTTCAAATTTAAAAAACGAATTGATTAAATCGAAAATATTTTTCGGATTATTCAAAAATTGGAAAGTTAAGCCGCAGGACAATACCTTCAAAATTTGGCTAATTTATTTAACTTATAAAGCCAATCGCAAGTAATCCAAGCAGAGATGCGCTTTGAAACCCTTAGTTCTCAGTTTGGTGGAAGGTTGGAAATGTACACACCGCAAAATTCTCATGTAAGTTGGTATATCTTTGCACGAGCAAAGACAAAGTCGCGAAACAATCCAGTATTTCCAGAAAAACGCGTCGTTTGCAATATCATGAGGATTTACCGCCTTTATTCTGCCGTGCATAACATACTAAGCAATATTAAATTCAATGTTTGAGAACAATTTTGCGATATCTACAATGCCCTTAGATTTGACAGCGTTAAAGCAGCAATTTGTTCTTCTCGTATAAGGTTTTGATGCAGAGATGGAGCCCAAAACGACAATGAGCTTCTTGGAATTTAACGGTGACCTTGCCGAAATTCCGCCCCAATGAGGTGCAGACAAATGCATCAATGTGAAACTTGTGCTGTGTGATCTATTCTTTTTATTAGGGCAAAAGTCCAATACCGTGAAACATTCTACTCAATAACAGGTCACTCCCATCTATTAGGTTTTGTTTATGGCGCAGATGTTTAAATTTAAAATATTATGCAACATGTACGAAGATAAAGAGTGACATTGCAAGGCCTCCGCGAAATGACGATTTGAAGCTAATGTTGGGCGTTCCATTATCTGATCATGCAACCGAAGGAGCGTGAATTATTTTGCACTGAGGTTTAGAAGAATTACCGAATCTAACAATTTCGGCCAAATTAGAAAATGGTTTACATACTATTAACCAGGTTTGTTGGTCGTTCTTAGGATCCGTGGACAAACTGAGATTTCCTCTTTGTTGTTCAACATCAAACAGTCTGAAGGAAGTTTGCGTGAAATGAGGTCTTCGAAAATAATGTTTTCGACAAAATATATGGTTATTTTCATGTTTACCTCGGTGGGTTTGATTTTCTGCTTTTTGCAAAGCAGAAAATAACTAAGTGGGGATCTTAAGTGGGAAGAGCACCAAATTGTGTCAAAACCCCCCGAAAGATCATGCAATGAAATATTTGATGGGATGTGATAGGGATTATTAATGCGACGCAAACACGTAAAGCGCTTTTCACTCTTAGTATAATAACACAAGAGGGAGAAGCATACAAGTCACGGAACCACTGCTTGAGTTCGCCTATTTCTGCCAGATTGAATGTTGAGTAGATGCGCGACACGAATGCCATAGAGCTTTTTCTAATTATTAATGACCAATTATGAAGTGACATTTGGTGTGCACATGCATATATGAATGTTTACATCGAAGAAAATTAGAGATGTACACATTTGAATATTATTGACCACACATTTCGGCCAACTTGCTCAAAACACCGCCGAGTATCAATCGATATCCTCAACGAAGAATTCATCCAAGGTGTAATGCGTTTTCCCCGTTGTCTGTGGTATAACGGCAATCCTAAACTTCATATAACCTTGATTGTCGTATCAGCGTTGCATTCACGTGTCTATTAATGGATAAGATCATTTGATTGACATAGTTATTTATCAAGAAACATTTGTTATATTGGTGACTTCCATAATAGCGACGTCCGTGATCGCCAACCACTATTTGACAAACTTGACTCTCGGGCAGTAAACAGGTGCGACTTTGACGTAAATCTTAAGGTCAAAGCATGGCTTTAGAATGGATCGTTTCTCGGTCGGTTTGTACGATTTGACACAGCGCGATAACAGGCCAAAGTTTCCCTGTATTGCAAAGTTCAGTGTTCAGACCGTTTACATACTAACCGATTTTCATTTTCAAACTCACTAAAGAAACATCATTCGAGATGGTCTATTCTCTTACGTTAGCTATTTGCCTTTTCGAACTCACCCACGCAGGAACAAAAATTTATGCATTTTTAAGTTCTAAAATAATCTTTAAAAGTGTGTCTTTAGGTGGGAAATTTGCGGTTTTTGAATATGCGCATCCTACACTTCTACTCCTACGGCTAATCAGAAACATTTGTTGGATTGAACACTCTCAGGCAACAAGGTTCCGTCGGAAAACGAAAACCGTGTGATAATTCAATGTACAATATTTTTTTGCTTAGAAATATTGAACATAAATATAAAATTGAATTGCTGAAGCATGTGTTAGTCTTGAAAAGTCTTTTCTCTTTTTATATTTTCCGGGGAGGGGATTCTAAATTAATGCAACAGACTCAAGGGTTTCTCCTTAATATTTTACTCGACCAATGTAACCGAGTACGTTTTCCCATTGCACTTGAGTAAACTGAGCACAATTGGGAGATAAATGTGATCCAAAGGTGGAAGTCAGACAACTCTTTTGTAAAGCGGATTGTTTTTGAACTCAGTCGATTTGGCAGCGTATGACGGTTTTGTATGGGATGAAGGGCACAAGTATGGGGCATCACCGCTATCGGTGGCCAAACAGCGTTTAATTATATCCTGCCCCAGAAAACAGTTTCATTTTGGTCTTAATCGTGTCATAAGATGGAATCTTTTTATAGTGGTAATAACTAACCATGCGAGGTCAACAGGGAACTATGAGCGCCAACACCCATTTTAAAAAATTTGAACGCCGTTTACCCTGATTTAGAACATCAATTTGTTGATTGCTATTTGAAATCTCCCATTTTCCAATATCGTCAAGCGTGCACAAGTTTAAACCTTTCTCCGGAATTTACAAACTATCATAGTGATTTGTATTGTACGCACAAAGCTTTGTGGGTTCATCAAGGATTACTACTAGACTTGCTTAAGCTGCCGGTTGCTTTGCAGTTGCTTGGGTCTAACATGCTTTGAAGCATTTAGAATTGGGCTGTTGACAGCCCTGTCTGCAGGTGTTTGATTTGCTAGTTAACTGCGTTTGTATTTCCACTCAGGCGTACGGTAAACTTATTCATTTTGTCGTTCGGGTCTCTCAACTGCCGTATTGCTGTAAAATATTTCATATTGTGTCGATAACTATTGATGCCATATTTTTGGTCAGGTTGAATGTCTTGATCTATCGTTATTCTCGCAGTTTAAAGGACCAAGGAATACTTTGGTTTTTTTTCAATCCCAGTGAATTATTCCAGTTAGCAGTGAATCGACTGAAAGCAAAACCGGAGTGAGATGTCCAGATGGGAATTTTAGTATTAGTCTACGATAAATGAGGTGCAATATATGTGGTCATGTATAGTGATTTATGTGGAAGTATTTTTGGCTCACTCGGGCATGGTACCTCAAGATTCAGATGCATCCTCTAAAAGCAGTGAAACACACGGTACACGTAGCTGGAATCATTACTGTCGTGCGTTTTGGCTAAACAGTTCCAATCGCTTGATACCATGCATACAGAAATGATGTTTCTTCTCAAGGTGTACCGCTTTTTAGTTACTGTTGAACATTCGCTGTGGATGGCTTTTCACTGAATTTCCTGATCTTGAGGGCATTTGTGAACTCACCGCTTCTCCTGGTGCCGTGTTATAAAGGCACAGTTTTTTTAATTTGTATGTCATGTGGGGAGTACTGTTAGTTACAAGATCCAGTGCCAGCCCGAAACAGGTCCCTCAGTGGTCTTGAACTTTGCAAGCATTGTATGCGTATAATTGTGGAGGCTCAAGTCTATTGTATTAGATGGGTTAAAAATGATTTTCAAACAAATTTTCATGCAAAATTAGCTGCCAAAACACCGGCTAAATTTTGTTGGTGATGGAAATGCTAGTGGCTTAAAGTGCGTAACTGGTCGCTGACGCTATGGATGAGCTTTGCAGTACGACCTGGTTCGTTTTATTGGTAACAAGGTCGACATCGTTTTTAACTTTTCCTCAGATATATGACCCGCGCACAGAAGCCGTTTCCCTTTTACACGAATATTGTTCATCTTTTGATAACGTAAGACGACGGTCAGTTCACACAAGTATGAGGTCGGCCAAAGCGCGATCTTGTTCCGTGTCAACAGGTGGTTGGCAAATAGTACATGTGTCGCTGAAAACGTCTACTCAAACTAGACGGCTTGCTTCCATGAAAGATTTTTACACAGTAATATTGCTCCAATAACGCACAAGATAAAAGTATCAAAAAGCACATTCTACCCTGGAATTATTCCTTAGTACTTCGCTAGCTCTGGAAGTGCGTCCCACCACCTCAAGTTCTAGACTGTTAGTCACCTTGACATTTGACACCGGCTTCAATAACCCAACATCTCCTTGCGTGATCGTGTAGAAAACTAGTTCATAACATTCATTTATTAGTCTAGTTTGAGCTTGCCGCATCACAGTGGAAATCCTCCTTCAGTACCACGCCGCTTTGTCAAACAATTTTGAGCCCAGTAGTTAGTCTCATCACCGGCGTATTCCAACCAAAGCAGGATTTTTTTCATCACCGCGTATTCCAACCAAAGCAGGATTTTTTCAAAAAAAGCTTCTGCGCAGACAATTTTTTGTGGGGCAGTTGCATAAAATTGAAAACTAACTTTGCCACACCGACCACTAGATATTAACGACCTGGTCTATTATTCTTTCCCGTCTGGGTTTTGATTAGCGCTGTGACGAGCTACGACACTGGGAGACAGGGAGGTGGGCGGAAAGTGAAGGCTACGAGTGCAGGGTAGACTGGAATGCAGAAGTGACACCAATCTGAATGCTATCAGTGTGCGCTGGCCGTCAAGGCAGCGGGTGTGCACTGACTAAATGTTGGCGGATTTTCAATGCACTCAGTGTATCTTGGTAACAGGTCCGTGCATCACGACTTCCTGCTCTGTCCTAGAGAATATTATTTTGGGAGCGGATTTTCCAAGGGCACAAACCAGTAGTTGACATCAAGATGGGAACATTGGAGAGCACGTAAGACTCAGTCGAGTGTGAAATTTACAAGAGCGTTGCCGCAAACAAACTGCGCGTTCGAAAGCTGCCGCCATGTAGCACAGTCTGTAGTCTAGTATTCTGAGCTGTTCACAAGTGATGAAGACCCGTTTAGTTTCTACTCGTGGACTGAACACAATACGGCATGCGTAGGCTGCCGCTTCATCTACGAAAACAGATCCGTAAATACGTTCTATAAATGTTAGAAAATGGCATAATTGTGGAAACCAACGTTGGGATATCCTTCCCCGTTATGCTTGTAGGGGAAACGAACGGGAAATACCAATTTGGCATTGAATTGCGCAGTCTCAATGATTTGACGATAAACTGCGTTTTCAGTTCTCTAAACAACAACTCGACGAAGATTCCAGGAAAACCTGCTTCATATTTGTTTAGAAAACATTACCCTGATATGTCTTCTACCGTCTCACTGAAATCAAGAGGATCGCAACATTGTGGTGTCCTCTTGTTGGTTATCCGTTTGTCTAAAAACAAATTGTTTTTTATCTCACCATACTTGTCCTGGGTTGTATTTTGGTAATGCTGGCATGATAACCTAATGCATTGTTCCCCATCTCAGCCAATAATCTTTCGCGTGAAAAACCATCTTCTTTTGTAACTTTTATTGCACCATTCAAATTGCTCTGTCTTTTCATTTGCTGCGTTCTATTGAAGCAAGCGGACATCAGATCTGGTTCGGATATGATGTGACTATTCTCACCGACCTCCCACCGATAAAGGCTAAGATTTAACTGCAATGCGTTGTCTAATTGAAACTGATAAGCACATTGTACGAACAAGTTTCAAGGTGTACGTTTAATCCTCTTTCAACCCCAAAATTCGTCAACCAGCTGGTGAAGTATTCACAGGTCTATTTCCTGGTCTTCTGTTGAAGTAGGTTTTAGACAAAAATGAAAAGGATCAAAGATGACAACGAATTCTACATGTGTGACGAAGAAATCTCGAAACCATTCATTGGTTTATGTCGGAGGTAAGACAGTAAACTGCCCAACTAAACTGCCGCTTAGGTGGAAAAAACTAATATTTTAGGATGAAAAACGAAGCAAATTTTTTGCATTCAACCTAGCTGATAACTCATGATTTTCTTTGGGCCTGCTCATCACCCCACAGTCGTTCGGGGAGAAACATTGAGTGCACGTTATTCCAACATCCAAGGAAAATATGTGGCTCTCTCTTTATTCAGATTGATGCTGGTCCAAAAGCTCGAGAATGTCAATGTAAATCACCGCGCGATTATGAATGGACTATAAACTTATTGCTTTGGGTTACTGATGAAGCACGCGAGTAGTTCAAAATTTGGGTGTCCAAGATTTGGTCCCTAAACAGGTTGAAGGTGGCGCTTATTTGGGGAAATTTTGAAAATGTTTTGGGGTCTTCGTTCACTATTGTGCATTAATCAGTGAACATCCAGGAAATTTCCAGACATATAAATGTGTTCAGACTTGGGAGAGTATGTGCGGATGAGATGTTCAATTCCCTGCCTAGTGTGTTGTAACCGCAGAGTTTGCGTTTGCGATTAAATGAGTTCCAAGCAGCGGCTTTATTAGTTTTCCCAGTGTTGACGAAAGGTCTAGCTTCAGTACAGCCAAAATCGTGAAACTCGGTGTCAACTTTCAAAGTCATCTTTATGGTCTCTGCTTCAGGCTTGGTTGGGTAAAACAAATCGATCAATCGAACAACCATCAGCCCTTGTACATTTGCGCAACATCAAGCTTGGTGAAATTTTTATATACCAGTTTTCTGTTTGACCAGACTTTCAAATAAGTAATTTTTTTACCATTCTGGTAGACCTTATTCGTAAATTTTCTCTGACCATCTGCTGATTCAAAATGAGGCGTTCGTGCGTTGAAACCTCATTTCAGAAACACTGACACGGAGTAAATATTTTGCTGGCTGCAAAAAGCTCTGAAGCATTCACTACAGACGGTAGGGTTTCATTGCACTTGAAACATTGCGTGTGTAGCGTAGATTAAATCTGCTATCCATAAGCACGAGTTTACGGGCTTAAATGTGAGTACCATATGTTTGGCGTAAGTTTCCCCAAGCCATCCTTTGATGGTATTTTCGAGATTATACCCCCCAAAAGCAGCAAATTTTAAAGTTTAGACCATCGTGCCAAATGCAATAATTTCATGAGTTTCAGGCTTTCACATAAATGAGAGAGACGTACCAGTAATTGTGAGTAAGATCAGAAATAAAGATAAAAAACAAACATCGGGGAAATTACCGCCATCTAAGGTATTATGTCCTTCAGATGCTCGGCGGGTAGCGCCCGACAAATGTTGGGTCGTAAACATTTGAAACCTTCCAGCGATTTACGCGAGTATTATGCGTTTTCGCGCATCTCCGACTTGATCAAATGGAAGATGATGGGGAAGATTGCCCGGCGAATAATTGCTCACATCATCAAACTTAACATATAGTTGCACGACTAAGTATCAACATCTTTGAATACTGATATTACGCTGTCGATGAGAATTCCACAAAAGGATGCTAAGATGCTGCATACGAAAACACGCATTAAATATTCAATGTTAACCCGGATATTATTTGTCCCCTAATAACCTTTTTTATCTCTGTCAATTTTTGGTAGCTTACAAAACAATGCAAACGGTGCCTAACTAGTGATTCTCTTCACTGTCAAAATGCCAATAATTTTGCGTGGAAAAACAAATAACGCATATCAGGCTAATTTACGTCGAGAAAACTGCCAATACAGAAGAATGCTCTTCAAAATTCCTGAGAAACCATTGTGAGCAGCGTATTGGTTCTATGGTAAAACCAACTCTGATTTGTGATTTAAATTTTTATCCTGCAGTTGCATCTCATGTTACTCTGAAATACAAATGCCATTCTTAATGAAGGGGCCCATAACCAAGGTGTTTTATAATTCTTTGATTTCCTGGTGATTTCTTGTGGATTACCAAAACAAGAGCTATGAAGAGAAGGGGCTGTTGAAGCCCATATTTTATTAATCGGTCATGGAACATTCGTGCCTATTGTTGCTGACCTTGTTCCCCAGAATTTCTCAATAGGGTCTCGGGGGCTAAAATGTGGGCTAAATGGCACTGGAAAACAAAGAGCGAATAATAAACAATTCCACGAATACCTTTGTTCTGATATTTGTCTGATGAGTTTATGATGATCTTATGCAAAACAAGTCAGATACGGGACTCAAACTAAATTATAGATTACGTGTTTGGGAAACCAGACTACAAGGATGATCACTGAAATCAAAGTGCTCATTTGCCGAGGTCTTTTTCCGACCCGGCTATGTAGAACACAGCCAAGGGTTCATCATTTTCAGGTTTTTCAAAAAAGCGCCGCTCGCCGGTGTTCAGTTGAAATCGGTCAAATACCAGTTTTACCATGAAGATGCTTGGCATCTTTAAATCTTTGAAACGGCACACGCAACACAGAATTTGGAGGCAACTAAAAATTTTCTGGAGTGTTTGTTGTGTACGGAGGTTGCCCCTGGTCCACAACCTGATCAGCTCTCAGTTTCTAGCAACTTCATTGGTTTATTTTTATTATATTTTTCGTTTCAATTCATTCAATTATTTATCACCGTATTATTAAGATATTTGTGGTTCGCCGCAGAGCATCTTCTATTGCGTATAACGACTTTTGTGGAAAATCTACACCCTATTGAGTACCTTGACAATGCAAAGAATTTTCTCCACGTGCTTTTGTGGAGACTCGTAGAAACGGTCCGATTCCTGATAGTGGTCTGCACTATAAACATGAATTCATGGAGTACCGTCTTTGAGTTGATCCGTAGAGATATTGTGCGGGGCAGTGATATATGTCGGTGCTGTGGGTGGTTGAATCATCCGTTGACCGTGACACCGTCTACCGTCCCTCAATCGTAGATTTGATCGTTGAAATAAACCTTTAACCTGGTATTGGCTAGTCTTTTTTTCTCGAGGAAAGCACGAGATTGCAGGTTGTTACAAGGGTTAAATCTGTCCAAAGGTTTCCAGAAAACCTCACAAGAAGTCGCCATTAATGGTGATAACTGATGCGCTTTTCGTCTCAGTTCATCCAAAGGTTTTCATATCTGACACAAAAGGAGGCTATTACAATGAACCAACTCAAAATACCAGCCCTGGTTTAAGTGGTAGGTTTGTAGGTTAGTTTTCGTTTTTCAAAAAGAAGTCTATGGTAAAGGCTGCATGTATTTCAGTTCAGTCTTCATTACTGATGGAGCTTCAGTTTCAGAACGACGACTACCAGGGTCTTTTTGTTGAACATGTAGTCGCGCATTCTGCAAAAAAACGCAACCAGTGATAAACTCACCACGGTGGCCCGATCTGTTTCTCCCACGTGAGGTATCCTTGCTTATCAAGTAAGGTTCAATAACTTCTGCTTTGCGAATTCCCACGTGTTTCATGTGCTTGCACACCTGAGTTGTCGCAGAAATGCGTAATTTAGATTGCTGTCTCTAAGGCGGTGTTGGGACACGTGATCGCTTGTTTACCACGCATTAACCTGGATCATGAGTTCTTAAATATCTCGTGTTGACCAAATTTCAAAATTTGAAAATGATAACAAAACAGGTTAACGTGTCTCAGGCCTACTGTCCCTGCGTACTTTTCAGTAATTTTATTTTGGTGGGTTTTGCAGCCCAATCCAAGGACTATCTCCATAGCAAAAGATAACTACCTAGTCAGACTTGCGTTTAGTTCCAAAAGTTAGCACATTTATGTGATCTGCCCTGCATTAGTGGAGCAGTAGAACTCAGTTGGGTACTCATGTTCTTTGGGGTATATACCCAAACTTGAACTCCAAAAATGGCATCAAAGGTCTCGGCTGCGTCTCGATTATAACTGAAAAATATTATTGCCCAAGAGGCACGCAGACGAAACTTTTGGCAGAAAAATATGGTATGCCAGTTTTCTGCGAGAAAATGCAACGGTCATGTTGCTGCAGGGTAAATTCAAATGCCAGATTACTGACAAATGTTTGTTGTTGTATCGAAATCAACAAAAAGTGCACTCATTATGCTTGTAAGACGGGACCTTATGATCAACGTTTTGTGTCAGAGTATCTGTAGTTTGCCAACTGATAAGAAACCAATCAATCTGACTTTTACCAGCTGGATAATATTGAAAATTCTGAACTGAACTGATCCCGCATGGAGCTGCATGTGCAAAGGTCAAGGTAGGAACATTTTGGTCACTAAAATCTGACTGATTGAAATAATCAATAAGAAACAATGTGAAGTTATCCTGAATTTGACACTTGAACTTGCATTAAAGTTTCATTTCCAAAACACTTGCGTGGAACGGTCTAATGACAGTTCTATTGAGTTTTGAGAAAGCCGTCCAGGAATCACTCATTAATGGCGGGTGAACTTTATCAAGGGCACGTATGTTGTCGTTGCTGGACAAAAACAACCATGAAGCCGGATTGGAAATATTAAAAAGATTTATAAGTTTGTTTTTTACTTGACCTGACGGGGTAGCTTTGTTAAACATCCGGAAGTAGTCCTGATTTAATTTGGTTTTAGCTAGCTCTACAACAGACTAGGATTCAGCACTCAAATGATCATTAGGCGAGGTAGCTGTCTGATTTGAGTTTTGAGGAGTCGAGTAATTGACATTTCTGAACATCAAAATGCTGATCAAGACAGAGGTTCCGACGACCAGGTTTGATTGCCATTCTTTTGATTTTACTCACTTTTTCAGGAAAGGTTGCGAAGTCTCACCAGTTAAGTTCACGGTGCCTAAGTTACCATATTGTTTGAGTCAGTGCTAAACTAAACAGAGTACTTAGGATGATTGGTGTTCTATTTTTGGTCACATTAAAGTCAAATGTGCGGCTCACAAGCGTATGTTGCGCGCTTGAGCTAACACAGCCACTTTGATTTTTGCGTTTTCACCCGCGAATTTTTTTAGCATGCGGAAGTTATTAGGCGGTGTATTATCAATTTTATAGTGTGATTCTCGACTATGATCACACTGCTAATATGCGCTGCGGTTTGTGGCTTTTCGTTCTGTTTGAAGCAGTCGTGCATTAAAAACGAACAAGCAATGTGTTAATTATGAGGGCCGTCTCAGCCTTGTTTGCTGTTTGTTAGTAGCCCTCCAACTGTTACGTCCACACTATCTCGTTTTGTTTTTTAAATCCTCTTTTGGTTTTTACTCTTCAGGATATAAACCAGAATAGTTTGCCGCTCCCTTGTGTCTGAAGCATTTCCGCCAGATATGAGGATATACATTGCCGATATTCATAACCGTACAATAAAGGGGTTTGCTAGTAGATTGCAAATATTATACCAAGGAACAATTTTTTCCATTGTCAACTGGCACCGTGTTTACTAACACCAAAATGCATTTGTGCTTCCGTCGATCCACGTGGTTTTCGGTTTTGTAATATGCACGCTATGGAAACAACAGGGGACAGTGATTCTCCGAAGGCAAAAAAAACAGAAATAAAGCTCATGAGCCAAGGCCCAGTAAGCAAGGTTGTAGATCACCAATACTTACATATAAATCAATCAAAATCACAGACACCATATACTACAGCTTAAATGGACCACACACTCCGCCTGGAATACGCAAGCGGTAGGTATGAGAATTCCTCCCCTTGGGCGGCGGGTTTGCTAATATAAAAAATATGGTCCAACTTTAAGTGTGCTAATGTGGAAGATGGGCGAGTTAGTGATTGATTGGAGAGTACACCAACATGATCCGTTTGACAAAGTGACGGAACCACGTAACGCATTCAGGTTGGCGGCAAACAAATTTTGCCGCTGCTGCATGCACACGGTACACGCCGATCGCACAAAATGTGTACATGCTCCACCGCTTTGTTCCGAGCCTGACTACTCCATTAACAATCTAATAGAAGACGTCCGTGATATTTTAGACAAGTATTTTATAGTTAAAGCACCAGACCTCTTATATTGCTATCGGGGTGCAACTCTGGTGAGGTGACGTGAATTTGATTCAACGGTATTTATACTTTCTTCACCCACGTAAGTCACAATAGTTTTCAGTTTGGTCACTTATGTGGATACCAAAGTTCCAAGAAACGTTCAGGTTTAAAGTTGGGAATACAAGCCTCATGAAACTGTCACACTGCGTGCTGAAAGTGTCGTTTTAGCCAAACTAGGAGGCTAAACTAAAGCCTAATTTCCCAAACCGATTTCGTCATGGCCACTGAAAACTGTGGCGCATGAGATGTTATTTAAAATCTATCAACAAGTAGGTTCCTAAGAGTACGTATTTGTGGCAGACGTTCCGAGCGTACCAACTGGCTGCTATGTGACACAATGAATCTATGTCGGATCATCACAGCTGAGGATGGAGACACTTGGCGCAAAGTATCTTCAGAGTTCATATGATTACGAATTAAATCAGCGGTATTTTCCGTTTTTTACTCCCTAGCTCGGGGTAAAACTCAGTGAATACACAAAGAAAGCTGTACCACTTCAAATACCGGTTTTACATTGCTGTGGAATTTCATAGGAATGAAAGACAGGAGCGTTCACGTAGGGGTAAAGCAAAGAATAAATAATATGGGAAAACCCACCAGGCAAATTTTAGAGTAATGAAGCAAATCAGAAAACTGAGGATAAACTACGTCTCAATTACTGGTCCAAAAAATCCCATCAGTCGGACAGGGTTGTCTATTTTTCCGTATCATTCAATTTTTCCGTTAGTATGAAGATTACTCCTGAATGGCCGGAATTCGAAAGGCTTGTGTCACATCGAGTCACTCATTAAAATGCATTTATGCCAGTTTACGGCAAATATCAATAACTAAGTAGGTTTTTATTATTTGTATAATAGATTTGTGCTTTCCAAGATCAGTGAATGCTCACTGGCTATTGCTGCGTGGGCAGGTGCTAGCTCACCGCAAGCAATTATTTAGCTACCCGATTTGCGCATGAGCCAGGAAGATTGTTTTTAACGCCCTATTATTTCTTTAAACAAACTGGCCAATAGGACGTGCTCAAGCTTGTTTCGTGCCTATAAGTTTCTGAGGTTAAGTTCATAAAGTCCAACTAGTCGTTGGTCCGAATTTGATCTTCAACACCCAACATGCGCTTGACCTGCGCTCAAGGATTGGCA
>NW_008752175.1:68112-82214 GCF_000715545.1 Opisthorchis viverrini | reverse complement strand
GTGCTTGACCTGCGCTCAAGGTTTGGCATTCCTTATGAGTAAAGTTGAACACACTGCTTTTATCATTTTTCATTTTCGGTGCACCAATCTGCACTAATGTTATACTACCGTCTAATTCTGTTCTACGTTCTAAAACGGAGAAGCAGGGATCTTGCAAAATCAACCGATTGCACTTATCTATTATCTGGCATCAAGCTCAACCATCATATTCTATGACTGAAATGCGTAGAATTTGTTTTTCTTTCCAAAAACAGGGCACGGTCCACGTTCGAAAGTTTGCTTCCTCATGATGAGGCTCCATGTTAGTTTGTGAATACGCATATGCTAACCACGCCAGGCTGGTGCCTATGTCGATATGTGGTATGTTGGCTGGATGTCAATTTTCTGATCAAGTTATTTGCTTTAGAGAAATTGCGTTTTCATTTCTAGTCATGCTGAAAATGGAAACGGTATTTTGCTTTCAGCATACAAGAAACTTTTGCTCCCGGATTTGAGAAAACCTACTGTTCATCGAAGGCACAAAACGGTTTTAGTATAATTTGTTTTATTGAAAGCAGCTTGCGATGGGCACCGAATGCTCTAGATATTGCTAAAGTGCTCAAAGAACTTTGGAAAGCCACTCTTTTGCTGGAAGAAGAACAGAAATTCAACAAGATAACGCTTTTAGTCAAAATGACAAAGTTTTCGATGACTTCGAATTTTCTATTTGGGCGATTGAGTCATAAACATTTTTATTTGCCCAGAGAGTCACTATTTGATCCGAAACCGACTTAATTTTGGAATGTTGTTCAATCGGATAGTTTTGAATTGTGCAGCCACCGAACTAAATAGCTCGGGAGTCTCCACATTCGCTTATTTTTTGGCTTACAGAATAAGGTTAGTCAGACAGTGGACAGGCTGTCTGCAACAAATGTTTTGGCACAGTTTTGAGATAATACTTGCCGCCATTTGACACATTATTCTGAACAATTTTACTCGGTTAGTACAAGACTAAGTATTACTTATGGGAGGTGGACGTGCTGGGTACCGAGAATTTCCTGGAGCTTGGTTTATGCTCGAGGACCCTTTATTGATATATCTAGTCATGTAGCACAGCAGTGCTGACCATCCCTGAAGAAGGGAAAATTTGGTCGGATTTTTAGCCTGGAGTTATTCAACAGCAGGCTTTAGGTGGGCAGGTTTTCGTGATTCAAAATTTGTTGAGCCTGGTTGAAGACCCCAAACGATATTGCTGCCGTCAGATGTCGGTTGCGTCTTTCATTAGTTTGCCTTCACAGTGCCTGAATGAGTGCCTAAAGTTGTACTCGCCTTGGAATGATCGTGCTAAGCTAGCAATATGCACGTTTCCGGCGCAGCTTAAAGCAGTGTTGTGGCCTTGCTACTGGACGCGGTTCAGAAGTCGTTGATGATGATGGTGAACTTGCCCACATTTAAACGCGTTAGTGACTGAGGAAGTTGAGTTAAATTAAAAAGGCGTTCCTCAATTTCTTAGCCACTCTGCGGGATTAAATGCACGCGATTTACAGCTTATTAAAATTGTTAGAACATGCATGTCTAAATATAGTGATCTACCAGGTAATTATCCGGTAGCTAAATGTTTCGAGTGATCAAAATTATATCAGTTCGTAAATCTTTCCACTACGTGTAACTAGCTTAACGGATTTTATTGTTTACAATTTTTACGGAGTTCAACACTACCAGATGTCGTGCTGCAAAAATTGGCGACCTCCTTATTTTAATATTTTATTGTATTTTACCACACATTGTTGTTCAGTTAAAATATATATACTTGATGCACTTTATTCACCTTAGTTTTAGTTGATATGAAGAGTAAGTTTTAACAAATGTAAATAGTAGTCTTGTCACCTGAATAATCCACATATACTCCCCAACGCACTGGTTAATGGAAAGTTACTTACGACGCGCAGGTGTATGGGGCAGAGCCCTGCAGGTGTCAGTAGGCGTGAACCGAGAAAAAGACCCCCTATGCATACAGCACTTTAGTTACCCTGCGCTTTTACTCGACTTATTTAAGTCAAAAGCAAAGTTGCTTTAAGGTCAAAGTAGGCAGATTTCAAGGTGCCGTAAATAGTACAAGTCCGAGAGGGGCGATCATTGGAGAGCGGCGCTTATCGGCTGGCGGCAAACGAGGCCTCCCTGAAAAAACTGATGTTGCCATGTGTTCCCCTCCTTTAAACGGACAGTACTAATTTTTGCGGGTCCAGCACATGTCTGCATGAAAGATGATAGAACAGTAATAACCGTTCCTAGCAAAACTTTTGTGAAATATATGAGAAAGCTTTACGAGTGTCAGTAGTTGGTCTCTGCTTTTTATGACACAGCTGTGGTATTTTCAGGTTGCTAATATTTACTGATTGAATAGGTCGCCTTCGATTTAGGCGGGTACGCTCGCCTGCATTTGTGAAAATAAAAACTGTAATTGTTTTTATTAAGATGCCGATTTCTTGGGTGACGCAGTGTAGTTAGGACTTTCACCATCCCATTTGTGTTTTGCTCTTTCACTGGTTGCTTCCAAGGCCTCCTGTTTTCCAATGAAAACCCTACAGTGAAAGACTAGAATATTAAGCTAAGCTCAACTAGACTGGACTTATCGATGTGATTCCCTAACGTTGTCTACTAAATATTTATTGGTTTCAGTTTTCCTAAACCTCTTTTAGCAGATTATTTAAAACATTCACAGGTTCTTGTCGTTTACTTCTGAGCTGGTCTGATAAAAGCTGGAATTGGTTCAGTTGAACAGCGAGAAATTCTCCAAGAAGTTTTTGCTGCAGCCAGCAAGCAAATATTTTTATCTAGCTACATAATCACTTTCTGTAACAAACAAAGTAGCCATAGATAATCAAGACGACCGCTTCAACTTTTGCTGAACTGAACAATATTTAAACTCCCGGAAAGCTGACAAATTACAATCGGGAAATATTTAGTAAGTGCAATGTCCCCCGAACTTCCCTAAAAAAACTAAACCAGAAACGCAGCATGATACAAATGAGCAGTGCGACAGACAGTGATGAGCTGTTTATTCCAATATTCCATGGTTTCATGTCAAAACGTTTAACTTGCCACGTGCCCTCACTTCGACACATTTGGAACTAGTTGAACACGGTGCACTTCCATTCGACATTTATTATCCGACGTGAAATTAAACGCCACGTTAAAAGTAAAAGCTGGTAAATATGAAATCCTCAAGGGTTACAGTATTTTTGAGGTATTTTATAAAATTACAATACAAGGCAATGGAGGAAGTTGTCAGAAACCGACGAATCAGACTGGCAACAGAAAAGGAAAAGCTGCATAACAGACACGTTACTCTAAGTCGCTTCTTGGCTTAAAAATCCCGATTTTGGACATAACACAGCGTTCATTCATTCCAGAATTCATCGGACCAAGTGTGAACCAGGACTGTCATTTTACAGTATTTTGTTCATTACTCCAAAACATGCGTTAAGTTGACTCTGATCTCCCTTAAGCAATCTTAAGTGTCGTTGACTTTCAGGCGGGGTTTTCCTCCAAAACAGACTGATGTTTGTTACACCAACAGATAAAACATTCACGTCCACGAGTTGACACGGTTTCTCATGGCCTGCCAGCAAAAAACTTGTCAGCCCACGTATAAATCGCGGGATATTTTTTAACAAACAGGTTAAGTTATTTTAAAAAATGGTCCGTTTAAAGTTGTTAGAACTTTTGTCGTTTCCTGTCGCCACATCTCAACCTACTGCTGTTGTGAACTAGTAGGCCTGCCTAAGTTGTTCCTTAAATTCAATCACGCGGATGACATATGAACATGTATGATGTACTGACCAGGTTTGTACCTGATTTAGGTTTCATAAACAATTAGCAGACCAAGACATCTTATTATGGTAAAAATTAAGCGGTGTTGTTTACTACAGTGTATTGGTTTCTATTCCACATTGTGTGGCAGGAAAGACTTGCATGTTTTAACCGGGCTCGGAACTGAAAAAAGTATTCAGAAATATGAATGGCTGTTTATTTCTTTCCGCAAATCAATTCCCATTCCGAATTTACAGGGAGTAAAATGTTTAAACAAAGGCGTGTTATTTGTTTAGTTGCCTAACAAATGAAAAATTCAATGAACAAGCCAGAACCTGTTTTGTTCTCATCAGCTGTGCAATTAATCCGCCAGCATGGCTTGGTCTAGGCTTCGAAACTTGGAAGTTTTGACAGTTTTTCTCGGGAGGTTGCGTGTATTTGTGAACGAGGTTGGACTGGATTGTAGTTTATTAAGGTAGCGCACTTGCCTGCAAACTTCTTTTACAGACTTACACAACCACATGTCAATATCAGCGTGCAGTTCGACGAAGCTCGATCGCGAGACGAAAACATTTACACCATGTGAATATCTCTTTTCAGCGTCCACATCAGCAACTTTGCTGCGCAAAAGTTGAAAACTACTGGGGCATTAGGCGCTATTTGATGCATGGGGGTTTTATTTAAGCCTGTTCAACTGCTCTACTCAGATCGACAATGGTTGAAAACAATATTAGGTTCACAGTTATGGCACCCTAAGCTTTCGTGTTGTGTATGAGGGTGGGCTTACATAATCTGCGCTTGCACGTTCTAGTGTGCGAATTCCCCCAAGTTCAGCAAATGAGGGAACCAAAATTTTGCCTTGTGGTCGACACCTAAAGGAACGTTTTCCGTAAAGTAAACCAGATTACCGGGAACCTTAGATTGGCGTTTCCCTAGCTGATCAGTCTCAACGCATAGTTTCACAAGCTGCAAGTTGCAACATGCATGTCCTTGGGGACAAATACATAAATATTGCTGGCTAGCGGAAGGTGCTCTATCTGCTTGGTTTTTCTAGTTTGTTGAAACTTGGTAAAATTGTCAACTATTTCATTAGTACGATAAAGCTTGTGTCAAAATTGAGCCATGTATATATATATATATCACAAGCTTTATCGTACTAATGAAATAGTTGACAATTTCACCAAGTTCCAACACACAAGAAAAACCAAGCAGATAGAGCACCTCCCGCTAGCCAGCAATATTTATGTATTTGTCCCCAAGGACATGCATGTTGCAACTTGCAGCTTGTGAAACTATGCGTTGAGACTGATCAGCTAGGGAAATGCCAATCTAAGGTTCCCGGTAATCTGGTTTGCTTTACGGAAAACGTCCCTTTAGGTGTCGACCACAAGGCAAAATTTTGGTTCCCTCATTTGCTGAACTAATTTAGATGTGATCCCTATAAATGGTGAGTGTCAAGATATGGCTAATATCTGGATTAAAAATATATGTTTGCTGCTAAACTCAAAACAACAGTAATCAAATTCGTCATTTTTTCCTAAATTGTTCCTAACTACCATGTACCATCTAATTATATGTGGGTATTGAATTATATTTCAGAGATCTCAAACGGAGCAGTTAGAAATCAGTGATTCAAACTTGCAAAAGCGCAACTTGATGTGATTCTACTTTTGAAACAATTAGCTTCCTTGTACAGCGAATTCCTGCGATTACATCCGGATGTGTTGCTTTCCACGTCATTTCTTGCAGACTGACCTATTTAACACGCTTAAAGATAAAGGGATTATCAAATATTCCATATTGCAACGAATATTCTAATACTGGTCAATATCTCAAATTACACGGAAATTCGATATTTAAGTCGATATTTAGTTGAAACGAAAGAATAACCACCCAAGAAACTTTATTCCCACATTCTACTCTTTAACTTTCTAGGATAAAAAACAGTATCCTACCCATTTGCGCGTAAAGCAATGTGAAGTCATCAGAAAAACTGATGAGGCCTCACGATTGCTGTTTCGGTGTTTTCCATTGACTTCCTCTTTTGCCCTTCACAATTTTCTCGTTGATTTTTCTCTCAAATGGTTATTCGTACAAGGATATATGCCGGATAATGTATAGGAAACGTAGAAATGCGGTGTCCACTTTGATGTCTGTAATTTGTAAGCTCAGGGATCTGCAAATTTTGTTTCCGGCTTGACTTTGGTTACTCGTTCACGTTTCAGCTGATGAACTGATAAGAAGAGTGTCATGTGAGTTCACAGAAATAGTGCATACCAAAATGGTGCAGAATTTTATTGTGATCCCGGGCGCAAAATTACACCGGTTACTGAGGCAACTTGGGCAGTCTATGGGTAGGATTTAACGGTGAAGGGCTCACGAAACATCTCCGTAGAAATTAGAGAAGATTGGGGAACAAAAGAGACAGAATTTTCAGTTGACTGAATAAAAAAGCCTTGAGCTGCTTCTGAAGGCAAAACTTAGGGAATATGTTTGTCTTCACCTTTATTTCAGTTAAGAATGCCATGCTCACCATTGAAAAGATTACTAAAATTATGAGAACCGCAAAACGTCTTCTTAGAAAAATGAAGCCGAGAACTAAGAAAATAATTTTATGTTGGCAAATCTGAAATTGGAAAGTATATGTAGATGCTTATTCGAGCGGCGTTTCTCCTAATATTGAAGTGCCATGTAGACTTTGGAATGCCAGAGACCGTTTTACAACCATGCTTGATAAATTGTACAAAGATAAGACTTGATAGATTTATTCAAGCAATTATGGGAGAATGTTCTGCGGAAGTTATTGTACGAATCAGGTTTCGTTTTGCATAACATTTCAGTCCTTTCGAGTAAGTTGAGCCCTCTGTTTTCGTGGATTTTTAACTAACAGTAGGGGTTGCCTAACATGGCAAGTAAACGGTTGATCAATCTTTTCGTACCAGCGTATTCCTTGATGTGACACTGTTACGGTGTCCAAAGTTGAAAAAAATTCGCATGCGAAAATGTACAGACACATGACTGATTTAAAACCGAACGATACTCGTACAAACGGAGAATGCGTATTTAGGCACACGACTTAATGGATGTCTCTCTGGAAATTCTGTGAAGTGGCATTGCATTATTGTTGCTACGGCCGGAATCTCAACGCGTTTTTACAATATAACATTTGGTTAATCTAATGCAGAACTGTAAAACTGCCACGAATACTGTCGGTAAATTAGATAATTAATAAGCATCCAATTTACCCTAACGTTTTCCTCGTAAATTTTTCATCAGCACTTACGGAGACATTGTTCCCGAAATGCAAGGATTTTTCAGATTGTGCAATGTGTAGTCACCCGGCCAAGAGTTTTCGCCAACTCTTCTGAACTCACGGTTTGAGCAGCAGGAGGATTTTTTGCGAATTTTTCCGGAAGTTAAACTATTGCCCAGCAAAGAAGGATTACTTTTCAGATCACTTGAGTTAGTTGAGATGAAGCGAGCATTTGCGCTTTAATATCCGGCCATCACAATGTCGTTTGGCCAGCAAGTACGAAGCTACCTTATGGCTACTGGAAGGCTGCGCAAAACGCCGCTAAGGATGTTTCGCTGTTGACACTTGTAACTTCACCAGAGGTGGCGAATTGAATTTATTTAGACGTTTTTCCACACGTNTTTCAGATTGTGCAATGTGTAGTCACCCGGCCAAGAGTTTTCGCCAACTCTTCTGAACTCACGGTTTGAGCAGCAGGAGGATTTTTTGCGAATTTTTCCGGAAGTTAAACTATTGCCCAGCAAAGAAGGATTACTTTTCAGATCACTTGAGTTAGTTGAGATGAAGCGAGCATTTGCGCTTTAATATCCGGCCATCACAATGTCGTTTGGCCAGCAAGTACGAAGCTACCTTATGGCTACTGGAAGGCTGCGCAAAACGCCGCTAAGGATGTTTCGCTGTTGACACTTGTAACTTCACCAGAGGTGGCGAATTTGTAACATTTAGACGTTTTTCCACACGTTTACCGAAAGTTATTTAACTGCATTTGACGATTTGCTCCGTTAGACAGGAACAAGTAAAGTGAAGACCCCAGTTAAGGAATATGACGCTCTTTTCCATGTTGCTGTAGCCCGTTTACCCTGCTCAAACTATCCAACTGCGAAAAGAGCAAAACGATAATAACGTAATTAAGGTTTCCATACTTCTTAGAGCCCTATGAGGAGCGGAGGGCTAATAACTCACAATGATGTTGCAGCTGCTACAATCCGCTTTTTGACACTTTGGTTTAGGTTTCCTTTTTAACCTAGGTTTCTCTGTTGAGGCAGTTTCAGTTTATCCGCATTGTGACGATCAAGTCGAAAGAAAAAGAGTTTTAGATAGCTCACCTTCTCACATTTTGAAGGTTCTTAAAAATCTCAGCCCCAAAATTGCCCGGGGAAAGTACACTTGAGTTAACATTACTGCGCCATAAAATTTATTCGAGCGTCCGTATTAGCAGTTGCAATCATTGTAAAGCACAGACCGAATCTGTATTGTGTCGGTTTGTTCCTCTTCGGGTGATGATTACCCGTAGCTCGGTTGACTTCTAGCTCGTCAAAAAACTTGGAAGTTCAAGGTTATCAGCATTTCTTAGCACATTTTTTTCGAAGATAACTTTATAAATATATGAATATATAATGTATATAATACAAATACAATTGTATAATAAACGTTATGGTTGGGTTGCGCTGCGGGGTTTATATAAATTATAATCACATTAGTTTGCCAAGTCCGCTTTTAATTGTGCAAGGTTGGCTTCAGAAAGTTTGGGTAAACCATATTAATTTTGCGGTTTCCCTAATTTCTTTATTCTGCGCAATGTTTACCTAAGATTCACGCCTCATCATGAAGTCGCCTTATCGCTGTGGATAGTACACAAGCCCGATATGGACCAAGGGGCTTCGTTCCGATTCCTGCTAAAAAGCACTTTGACCCTCAGATGCTCGTATGTATCCGATTTCTCGAAGCTTCATTTTCTGTCGTGATGTTGCCCACCCTGAACGGTAACTCGGTGATGGCAAACAAAATTAGCCTTACAAATGACCGTACAATTTCAGTTCTGCTGAGCTTGACGGTACGGGAAACGAAATCAAAGAGAAGTCACTTTAATTGATGCGGCATTTACTCAACTCTACAACTACTCAAGCGTCTAAGGTGCTTGCAGCAATCACAAACCGGTTCGGTATTTCTGGACACCATGAGAATATTCCGGGCACAGCATCAGTAACAAATAAAGACAGTACACTGCAGTTTACAAGAAAGTATGTAGGAACGGAACGTTATCACATGCATGATGTTAGCAGAATCCACAAAAGCAACCTAATACAAGTCGAAAAATGAGTACGGATGGGCAATATGCTACGTGTCTCAAGATAAACCAACAAGCAGGCAGAGAAAAACTAGTAGACAATGTTATCCCGAGACGGCTGTAACCACAATCCAGTCTTTTTGCCCTGCAGATGCCGGAGACATTAAAATGCACTAATGATTCAAGATCATTAATGATGATAACCGGAAAGAATGGCTAAATTTCTTAGTTGCTCTGAAATTTTCACAGGAGAGTGAGTGCATCTAAGGCTAATACGCTTGGTTTGGGCTGATGTAACTTAAAAGTGTGACCCACTAACAGTCCCATAGCATATGTATAACCGTTATGCCTGCATTTAGATAAATTATGCTCATTAATCCTACTTTGTTAAGTTGTAAGTTCCAAAGTTCCCGCATGCGTACAATGTGGGGGTTAAAACGCAACTCCTCTTCAAAACCAGGACTAGACTAATCAACCTGAAAGAACAAGAATCTGTGGCTTTTAATTTTTTGGATTAATTTGAATGAACGCCGGCTTCTGTCATCAAGTAACGTAATTGCGCGTTTGAATCTTGCACCATAAATGAACAACTCTTAAAAAGAGTCTGATTGTTTGTTGGGCTCTAAATGGTTTGTAAAGTTTATTTTGAAAAACACGTGTTTACCAGCGGTTACCTTGTCTGTTCAACAAATAAACGCATGTCAGTATGATTACGAGAGCTTCGCTGAAATTAATAATTCAGATACAAAGTGAAAGTCAGGTAGTTTATAAGAGAAACAAAATTCATATAATCCGATTCTGAAACGCCTGCAGCCACAACTGTGGCTGCAGGCGTTTTCGTCAGACAAGAATTCGTCAGCTACAAAACACATTACCGGGACAGGACATTGAAAACCTTGAAACAGTCTTTGTGCCGCCTATTTCCACGACTTGTGGACGCGATCGCTAGCCTGCTACACAACCCAGTAAGGATTGTTGTTGACTTTGCTCCCCTCGACAACGGACTTTGAACAGTAAATATGTACACCGGTCATGCCTTGCAACATCTGAATCGGGCGTTTCACACTCTTTGATGTTCAGCTTCTAAGGAGCACCGATGCTAGCAGAAGCTAATCGAAACATGTACCAAGAACGCAAAGAATTCTAAGAATTTGAATTTCAGTGGGTTAAAATAAGGTTAAACAAGTGGTGAAACATCCTACACATTATGCATGTATGTATGCATTCATCACTAATAGAACAAACTTTTCGTAAGTTTCGGGGGATTTAACCCCAAAGTTTTACTTCACTCCTGCTGAATGTAATACTCCAATGCAACCTCCAAAAGCGGTGCTCCACAATTGCGAAATTCACCAACATCGCTGGAAAAACACACAATTGTCATACATGTTTGATAAAACCCTCATTCCATTTTTTGGTTTTTTCTCTGATAAAGCTATGCCGAAATTTCTTTTCTTTTCAAAAATTTTTCAGTAATTCACACGTTCGGGAACAATTATCTGTACTGTATTATCTGTTCACTGTAGCACTTACGCCTAAGGATTTTTCCTAATTGTTTCAAGACCAAACATGTAATCATAAATATCGTTGTTGCTGCCGTTTGCTTCACTATCTTTTGTAAACGGAGTAGTTACTCTTTCACGATGATTTTCGTCTTCCATCATGTTCACAGTCTTAACTTTTAAAGTGTGCATCTGGTGTTGATATGTTATTAGGACACATTTATTAGTGTGGTGCGTCGTGCCGTATTGTGTAGGCATAAGAAATATTTTCTGGTTAAATTGTTTTGCCTGGGAACATTCTGGGTATGAGGACCGAACGTCTTATTAATCATTGGCCAGTTCCACGAAGATTATTATATAACACCGTAAACCTCATGAGGAACACCCTGTTTGAATAGTTTTAATTACGCTGACAACAGGCTTGCTCTAATCGCAGTACTCTACGATTGAGCTATGTTGTTTCCAGTAGTATGTTCAAAACTGACCACCCTTTTTTACCCCGCATACAACTTAGTTAATGCTGGCAACAAAATCGGTTGAACAGTGAAAGTCTCACCATCGATTTATTTTGTTGTACATACAGCTTTTATATGCGAATTTAAAATTTATTTTTTAATTTATCGGAATCCCAACTCGCTTCACTGTCGGTGAAATTGAACAGTTTTGACAAGGACAAAACGCAAATATTGGTAGGTAATCCGCTGGTCAAAACGTTTTGCAGAGGCAACAATAGAACAAGCGTCAAAGAGACACTATCCTGACATCAGTAGCACAACAAATCACGGAGGCACATACAGAATAATGAGGCCACACTCCTTGTGTGGGATATTCTTGTTGATCAGACAGAATGATCTGTAGCATCTGGCGTTGACGTTGCGTGTAATTGGTTCACTGATCGTTTATACAGATGGTCCAGATCACTGCTCTCTGTCGTCGGACAAGTGACGTTGCTTCCCTCTTCGGGATTCAGAAAATTTTGGTCTGAAAGGATAATTCTCTTTCGCTGGAGAATCTGTCTTAAAATGTTAAACGCGAAATCGTTTGGAAGCTCATAAGTACAACACTAGTGGAATTGAAGAATTTGGACTGCTCTTACGTATAGCGAAGCGGTGAAAATTTTTCGGTCAACGACCAGTTTGCCCCCAAACCCGTCACTTTAGTAGCTTCAGTGAAGGGAATTAACATAAGGTGAGCTTGCGTAATGTACAGTTTTCGGATTGAGTCTGATAGCGGCATAAATCTTGTGATCCAAAATGATTACCAGAGAACCCAGCTACCAAATATTAATCAACAAACTTCCATAAAAATAAATGAGCTTCATGTTTAAACAAACAAAATCCAGTGTTCTTATCAAGCAACCAAGAAATTGGGATGCTTCATTAAAATTATTGCGATCGTATAGAAAAAGATGGAAGCAGGCTCTGGTGCTGCCAAGCATTTTGGTCTTTTGATTATTTTCTTTTTCTGCTCGCAGCAGCGAACGTTCTGGACGTTGATATGTAAAACTTTTCATCCTTACCGTGAAAATAATTTCGCTTAAAACAGCTGGATTGTTTCCGAAAAAAATCAATTCATTCTAATTATAAAAGAAAGATAGGTAAATTGTTTGTGACAGCCATATTTTCAGCATCTTTTGTTGCAACAGCAAACGGCCCCAACATGCCCAGCAGCAATAACTTGGCCAAACTTCAACTTGCTTGAGCGCCTTGCGAGGTTATTTTAGGACGAGATAGTCTGTCGATCTCCATCATTTTTGCGATAAGACTGTGCCGATGGAAACGCGAATATATACGCTGGCGAGAAAAAAAGTCCGAGACACCAGCAGTAATATGCAGTTAATTCGGCCGAAAACTTAGCTGTTACGGGAGCAAATGCATTTTGGATGATACTGCATCTCTGGCAACGTGGAGGAATTTCATGAATAGGTTTATTTCCTGAAAGAGTTCTATGACGAATTCTGTTTCTGCTCTGATTATACTTACGTTTTCAAGGCTTGTGTCCTGAACGCTAGTTGACTAGTGTTTGCATGATTGTCGTGAGAGTAAATGTAGAATATTCTACATATTGTTGATGCATTTTGTTTTGTATGAGGCAAATATTATATGCACTGTATTTTATACAGTGACGATGGTAATACACGTTTTCATACAATAAAACATAGAATCGGATAATTGGCGGGCAATAAAGGGTATTTCTGACAATAATTTAGTCTATTCTACATCAGTTTCTCCCATAGTTTAGTTGCTCCGGTTTGGTAGCATGTGTTTCATTTTCAACCCATGTAAGGATTTCAAATATACTGCTAAGAATTTTTTAACATATTCATCTTTGTAAAACAGCTCCCGCGAAATGTGAGACCATGCCCTGCTAATTCGTAAAATGGATACTGTGTGCTGTAGAAAATACTTGGTTTCAATAATCTTTGGCTAACACAATGAACGAATCTGAAGCATGGTAGCTGAATGGTGGGCAGCGACGTACGTTTCCATGCTGTTGTCACCAGTATATCGAATTTGACTGCAGAATACATTGGTTTATTTGGCTTGCATGATCGCTGACCTTTCCAAAGCGGAATCCTAGTATAGATATTCATTGAATAATTTTGTCACAAACCCGTTCAGTCTGTTTATTATGGCGGCGTTTACCGACGAAGAAGATTCCATCGCTTGTTGACAAGTACACTGCGCCTATTTGGAGTTTGGGTTGTCCCATTGCAACGCCGAAAGCAATAAATGGTCCTATATTTGATAGGAAAATGAAATAAATCTAATTGAAAAAGGAACAGGCAGATTATCTTTAAGAAAAAACAGTGGTTAGGGCATCCTCGACGTCAGCAACATCCCAATCTGTAAAAACATGTTAGGTGAATTTAAAGAAGCGTGCGCAAATCATACGTTGGATTAGTAATTTGGAATGAAAATGAAATTAAATGAAATGAAACGATAATGAATTTGATCCCATTTACAAGTCACTAAAAGAAAGAAAACTTCAGAACCACCGAGCTTAAGGCTGCAAAATCAACCAGAGGAGGAAATCAAAAGAGAAGGAGGGAAACATCATTAAAACGCACAAATCAATTGGATTGAAGTATGCGCCTAATCAAACCATCAAATCAACCGACGGACACGTGGAGGCTGACCGCTACGATGCGGGAAATAGGGCCGCACAAACAAATGAAAATTACTGGATACCCGAGAAATTTCATCACTCAGGAAGCAAAATACGATCGATGCAAGAGGACAAAATGCAAGTAAGCGAGTCACACTCCAGTATATCAAGAACACCGCTGAAATGACGGCAAGATTCTTACGACAGCACAATGTGTTGGTCGCTTACAAGCCTGCGAGCACTCTAAGGAGGACGCTATCAAAACCAAAAGGGAAATTAGATCCAATGGCGAAGAACAAGGTCATATACAGGATCCAATGCAAGGACTGCGACTGACGGTATGTAGGACAAACAGGAAGGAAGCTTCCAGCCAGAATAC
>NW_008752175.1:32685-68095 GCF_000715545.1 Opisthorchis viverrini | reverse complement strand
GGCACGATCAGTTCTCCCTCATCTCTGCACACAAAGATCAGGGAGGACACGAGTTCGATTGGAGCGGCGTCTGCATATTGGCTCAAGCAAGAACAAAAACGAACACGAATTTATGGAGGCATGGTACTCCGCCGAAGAGGCGATCAACAACATATCGAAATCGATCCCATTTACCAGCCGCCAAGAGCAACAGAACTCCAGAATCACCGAGCTTAAAGCTGCAAAATCAACCAGACGAGGAAATAATAAGAGAAGGATGAAAACATCATTCGAACGGACACATCAATAGGATTGGAGGAAGCGCCCAATAGAATCATCAAATCAACCGACGGACGAAGGGTCAGCACAAGCAACCAATCAAACTCAAGAAGGTCAGACCACGACGCAATACAAACCGAGGCCGGAGAGAACGAACTATTAAGACAGAAGGCGTGAGGATAACCAATCGACACAAAGAAACGCAGACCACAACGCAACAAAGATCACGAATGGACGAACAGATTCACCAAATTTCTTACACTTTAAGTAGCCAAACAGGTCAGAAGAAACACATAGCCTTCGAATGCTACATAAGCGCACGCAGGCGAGGAAGAAGTACCCACTCAACTGCGCACTGATGATGTCCCCTCGTATGGTGACGAAACGTTTGCAAACCAATTGCCAAGTTCGGCGAACAGATCAACAGCCACCTGATCAACAACCTATAAAGTGACAATCAGTTTCTTGTCCGCGTACACCCATTTTTCAAGACTTGAATCGCAATAGTTATGGAGCTGACGCCCCATCTTGGTTATTTTGTGACATTTTTAACAAACGTCCTCGCAGATTGCGTAATGAACCGCGCTTTTTGTACATCGCATTGTCAGGAATGGTATTTTCAGGAAGTTACTGCTTATGTTCCGTTAGGCTGTGCACATGGTAACAGTCAATTTCACGCACAGTTTACATTTTCTGCTTCCGCAAAATGTTTTGGATCAAAGAGAAGATACGCGTTCGAGTTTTTCCCTTCAGTATAGTTTCTTTTGTTCGACGTTGTTTCCCAGTTACCGAAAGGGGTAAGACCACAGTTCGTGCCTCATATAATGCAGCTAATTTTGAAATTTTCACCTACGGAAACTGCGTGCTTTGAGATAAATGAGTCCCAAATTACTTCCGCTAACAACACAAAAAATCTGAAGCATGAAGAGCACAGATGGAATTTTGTTCAATTTAAAATACACCGAAATCATGAACTAGTTGCACATTTGGCGGAATATTGCAGGTATTTTAGAATGGCGGATGAGATAGCTTCGTAGAAAACAGACAACCATTTCAACGATGATAATAAAGCCATCGTTTTGTGGAGGGAAATGTACAAATTTATAGAAGAAACGGAATCTCATAAGAAAGTTGAAAGAATTTCTATTATTCATCGTCGTGTCTATTCCACACAGCTGCAAGACAAGTCTTGTCAGACACGTGTTGACATATGGAAATGGGTGTGGTACGGGCTGCATTTGGTGAACTCCTAAATGCCGTGTTTACATTATATTTGCCATCACTTAAAAAGGGTGAATTTGCAACAAATCGTCGCGCTTTTTTGTGTGCCGATCAGGTAATTGAAAGCTAAAACCAGCGAGCAGTATTCTGCAGTATCTTCAACTAGTCCTCCGATACACAAAATGTAACAGACCACTATCAGGCAGTCAGCTGCAAATCAGGATCGCAACGCATTTGACGGGAGCATTTGCAGAATGTGAATTTTGTCAAACACCAAAACCTTATCAGCGAATCGCGGATGTTGCCTGGGCACCCTGCAGATTTTAGGACAAGGACGATGAAGCGCAGCATAAAACGTGTGATTATATTTGAAATTCTACTTGTGTAATGACGATGTGGTAGTAAAACGTATGTCGACAAACTAGGAATAGTGATGCCAGTCCTCAATACCACTTGTTTTCAGCGGACGACGGAATAAATTCACAGGCAGCTGCAAACAATGCATCCAAAAAGCGATTAGATTTTGTCAAAGAAAATGGTTTGGTAATACAGAGTAATAAGCAAAAGTTAANATTGGATTGAAGTATGCGCCTAATCAAACCATCAAATCATTCTAGCGTTTGTGCGAAATTTATTATCAGAACTTAAGGTGGAAATTTAAAGATTGGCCAAAATAACCGCATGCAAGGATTCGACACCATTAATTTTGAATGCAATCTTCTATTTTGGATTTAGGTACGAATAAAAACATTCACAAAAACACTTTCATACATCAATCAGGTAAAATTTCGCAAATCTGGCAGTCGAAGTTTGGGCTTACTTCCCATGATAATACTCGATTACGTCGTTGCGTACATTCCACTCTCTGAGAATAAAAATAACCATACAAAAGTGCCACGTCTAACCACGGATGTGTTGTTAGCGGACATTACAGTTGAAACATTTTACGTAAACAATGAAAAATGCGGAGAGCGTACGGTCCCCAATCCACGCCATGAACTGTTTAGTATGAATAATTGTGTCATTTGCGCGCATCACTTTTAGACACGGAAAGGTTGAGTAAGTAGCTGCACTAATTCTAATAAACTACATGAAACGCAAGTTGTTTCGGCTTTAATTATCTTTTCCTTTTGTCTTACGTAGAACGTCTACAAAAAGGTACGAATACAAAATCATTAAGGTTTTTCTTGAAAAGTGTCTGCGGTAGAAAGCATACATTTTTTCTCACCCTACAACAACCGATTATGCTTGCGCTGGCCTAGCAACTCAGGCGAGTCTTAGCCACAATAACAAGTGAAGCCATTTAAAATGGAGCCTATAAGCAAGCACTTTTGGAGATATCGGATGTTGGGAACATTTATGGACCATGTACATAAAATCGATGATACTGATAGCATGTCTATTAAATGTGAGCTTAGAATAGGACCTTAGAACATTTCGTTTTTCGATGAAGCAAATTTCACAACATTTTGGCATGCATAATTGGGCCTTTGTTCGTGGACAACCAGATATTGCTTCAGACCTCTGTGAGTTTTTTTTGAGCAAGTATGCACTTTAACTCATCAACATTTGAACGCACAAATCCACATTATCCTGGCAGACCAATGCGCAGTATTTAAAGGAAAACAATTTGGGATGCCAATCAACCGCGAGAATGCACATGTTTAGAGGCCGTCCATGTAGCAAATCTTAGGAAGTAATCAACATGGTTTGAAGCCAAGTGACAACTTTTAAAAGAAGAATGTTATCTACTGTTAACACGTGACATTGCCTGGGATTTGAGGTCGCCCGTCAAAGACACACAAGAATAATTCTAACTGTGTCATTCACTCAGCTTGCCAGAGCAAGTCTCCCCGATGAACTTCGATTTCTGAGCAAACGAAAACTAAATGTGCAGCACAATTCGGGTGTGCCAGAATCGGTGGACTACCCAGAGCAGCCAAAATGCCGTTTGCGCGACATTTTTCTTGTATAAAAAACGGAGGTTTGTAATATGCTTGATATTATTAGATTTCAGGATTTCACTGTCCACATGCCCGCACAAGTTGTAGTTACGTGTATGGAGTTATGATGCAAATCTTGTGTTTCTTGGGAATTTTTTTTCACTTTTATTCGCAATAAATGGCAATAAATGGAGCAAGTATGCAGTTAAGTTGGACAAGACTGATACACGTTTGAGAGGCAATGAACTCAGGTTCAACAAGTTATGGCATCACCAGTGATCGCACCAATTTGACCGCCCACTTATTCTCATATATCCCAAAACTAAAATCAGGTTTCAGTAAATTTTCATAGTTTAAGGATTTACTTAGTGAGTGACAGCTTCCTGAATTTAGAGGGGCTCAATTTTACTTACACAACCAAGTATGCCGCAACAGGCTTTCCGTTTAGGCCGACTGTAGAATATGACTAAGTCCTAGATGACGAGAGAAAACTACGATTGCGAAAGGTCTGGAGTAAATTGGTAGTATTTTGCCTAATGATAGACTTGTGGCAGCTGCCTCCTTATCCGATGGTGTTGCGAAGGAAATCATTGCGTGCGTGTGCTATTGTATCAGCATATTTGCACGTTAGCTCAGTGTGCGAACGCATCAATTAATCAAAATCGTACAATCACGATTTTTTCCATGAGCATTGTAACGTCGTTATGTTTGTGAATGTGTATGATAATTAGAAACAACATCCATATTTTTTAATTTTACATGCTAGGAAAGAGAGTCAGTCAGAATTGAAATCGCAAACAAATAACCCCGTTGTCATCCTGTCACCAATTTCCTAAGAAACCAGCGGTATTTGGACATGTCGTTACGTTTACTGTAGCGTGGGAATTATAACACAGATTGAACTTTGGTCAGGTTCATCCTCGTTCCGATGATCAAGTAAATGGTAAATGTTTGTAATATAAACAGGTGCTGTAAGGTGTCCTAAACGTAATGTATATGTCCTCTAGTCCAATAAAAAATCACTGATTTCCAGCAAGACAATTTGATAGAAGTTATTTATAGATTGTGTGCGTCTGAAACCTCGCGGTTAAATGAGATGAAGGGATTTTTTTGACCGCTCGCGCATAACGTGGCAACGCGACCAATCTTCGAAAGATTTTGGCTTTAGCTTTTAGCAAATACTAAAAATTGGAGCATGTACAACTATTTCTTTCAAAATGAACACAACTCATAAATTGGTGAATAATTCAAATTAACCCAAAAAAACTGAATTTTCGGCAATGCAGTTTTGGCCACTTTCCTTTGGATAAATTTTGAGTGAGCATTGATGTGCCTAACAAAAGCAGCGACTACTGCTGAAAGCTGTGAAAACTCTCCATTATTTGCCGTGCAAAATGAAATCAGTCAGAGCCAATTAGTTAGAAATTATGATGCGTTAATTTTGTTAGTGTTGGGTGAGAAGGACTGACGAATCAGAGGCTCGTGAACTAAAAGGTCTCGACAAATTTTACGCTGTCGACTTTTTACAAATGACAAATGAATCCATTTTACGGCTTATTTTCCACTTTTACTGTTTTCATGAACCAGCATAAATTGCAGCTTTTTATGTCTTCGTGCAAGCGCCTCAACCTTTAATATCCATTCTTCGGGTGGTATGCTCGTTACAAACACTCCATTTGTGTAATGTCCTAAATATTGATCGCTATTTACAATGTTTTCTTGGGTAATGATTTTGATAGCGCAAAACGTCTTTGCAACCCTAAGAAGCCGAATTATATAAATAAAATAAGCGTTGGGCGATTTTATTACATCATTCCTTGTGTTGACAAAATGCATGTCGTGCAGCACTATCGCCTGTAGTTGATTTCTGACCATCTCTTTCTGCTCATTTATAATGTATGGTCTCTGAGGGTTTCAAAGTATTTCACAAATGCATAAGCAAATGCATAATCTCCAACAGCTTTCCGTACATCAGTATGATGGATGTTTTAATTAATATATCGTGCGTCATAATTCTTGCAAGATATACAAATATTCTGGCTAATTCATTGATACCCTCTTCAATGCTAGGCTTAGAAAATTCAAGATTACTTGTGCGGTATCACAGCTGTTAGATTCACTTAGTCCAATGAGGGGCTTGATGCTTTTGTGAGCTGTTTTGTTTTTCAACTGATATACATTTAAACTATGGTGATCATCACGGAACTCAATAACCCATCTTGCTATCTGTCACTTAATATAGGCCAGTGGTGTGCGAGCTGTTTGTATTCTCCGTCTGACAATCGTGGCAAATATATCTCTAGAATGTACACGGAGTCCTTAAAACTTAACGGTTTATCCGCCATTTTGGTTCCTCAGGCACATGCATGATATTTGGTCATTTTCTCTGGCGTCATTGACTTTGAGGAAAACATTGCATTCAAGTACCTTGGTCGATGAGATGTGCACGCTGCATACGTCAGGCTCTTTAAAAATTTGAACCAATGCTATAAGTTTGGTTAAAGTATATTTACGCGCAAAATAAAACGATTCAGGATGAATTGATCAATAGAGCCAATCATGAAATAAATCAGCAAGAAAAAAGAAACATATCTGAAACACGTCATTGCTGGCAGACCGGAACTGCAAAAGCC
This sequence comes from Opisthorchis viverrini, assembly GCF_000715545.1. Classification (NCBI taxonomy): domain Eukaryota; kingdom Metazoa; phylum Platyhelminthes; class Trematoda; order Opisthorchiida; family Opisthorchiidae; genus Opisthorchis; species Opisthorchis viverrini. The sequence goes on along the minus strand of NW_008752175.1, from coordinate 62,040 downwards.
ACACGAATAGCATGATTGGGGACCAAAAATACAAGCAAAAGACTCAGTGTTGATAGAAGCATATCAGCTAAGCTTTGCAACCAAGTTTTAAGCCATATAAATAACTAGCAAATGAAACCACCCTATAGTGTTCAGGAACGTTTCTCAGAAGAACAACAAAATACAACACCATTACATGCAGCGATTCAAACGAACATTTGTTTGTTATTTTTTCCACAGCAAGCGCAGTAATTAAAAGTGTGTTTTGTAAGGTTTATATAATAATTTTGAACCCTGAATATTTTAAAACTGCACACAAAATGATATGCGATACCATAATGAAATTAGTAGGTTTATTGTACTATGTTGCGAAGAAGCTCTGAAATATGGTGTTTTTTCTAGCATTTTAACCACCTAAGACCAAAAGTGTGATCAGTTTAAGCACACGAAACTGTGTAAGCAATTCGAGAATAAAAATTTACGAATAGCAGTTGTATTGCTTCGTGAACGTGCATGGTGTTTGGATAAAATTTTCATAAAATAAAGCTGTCGAGCCCGGCGGCTTGTAAACCTGCACAGAAAAATACAAGCATTGTTGACGTGTGTTTGTACATATTCGTCTCCTTCGCGCATGCAGCATTGTACCAAGGTTGATAAGCTGCACATACATTTTAGAAGTGTCCTTCACAATAGATCAATTTGCTGAATTTGTTTAGGCGCTCAGCTGTCCTCAGAACTATGCGTGCTTTTATTGTGATGATACGCTTACCATCGCGACTAAAGTTAGGGTGATGCACAATTTAAATATAGCCTTCAACAGGAAACACCACAGGTGTGAAATCGCAGGTGTAATGTAGACGGCAAGTAAGAACCAGAACTGAAGATATGTGACCCCAATGTTGTCCTCCTTCTGAGATAAAATCTGAACTGGCGTGTATTTCTCGGGGCGTTCAGCTTGTTAGAGAAACGTTCAGGATTTTCCGTAAAACATTCAAAGTCCAACCCATTAGGTATGCAAAAAGAACGCTTTTTACCAAGCAAAAAATCCGGCAGCATTTAAAAACACACTTTCCAGTAAAACTGTTTCGTACGCCATTGATTACCAGCCACAATAGCTGGTTTACTGAGGATAACCAGCGCGCTCATTGAATGATTCAACCAAAGTGTAGTGACACACTGGAGATGCTTCAATCCTCTCACCGCCGGTACAGGCGCTTGGAAAATTATTTGAACAATTTTTGGCAAACAATTTTGGGTCAAGGTATAAATTCTCATGAACATATCATGTCTGTGTAAGCTGTAGTAATGCATGATAATTCACTGAATATCCAATGTGTTAATGCGAGTGGCAAAGATAAATTTCTTCTCCTTTCGTCAAGAGCGCTATGAACACATGGAGGCACATGCGGTGAAAAATACGTCCATCAAAATTACTTTGAACAAAAACGTGTAAATCTTACATGCATGTACATTATTCAACCAAAGACGTTTAAATATACCCTATTGACAAAACGCTGTCGTAAGCAAACTTCTGAAGCTCGCTGACGAAGAAAACGCAAACGTTGCTTTTACGTCATTTATCATTAAGCGTATGCGCCCGACACCTCAAAAAAGTGCTGAAACGAAAAGCACTCAAGATGGATGCGCAAAACCTTCTGAACTAAATGGTGCCATTTTGCACCCAAATGTTCACAACAAACGCTATCACACGTGAAATGTATCTGAAATTTTGCTCTTCTGTGATCGCACTGGACCTGTCAGGCAAGGAGGAAGGTAAGAATGGTTCATTACTCACAATAATATGCATATATACATAACATAAATCGGACCGTTTATCACCATAGCCGCAAACAAGCAAACATGTCTGCGATTGAAAACTTTTTATCCACTCAAAGATATCAATAGAAAACCATTTCCGACCAAAACCAAAGAGCCTCAGAATTTTTCAAATGTTCCTTGCAGGATAATGGTAGGATTACTAGTCAGATGAGATTCTCATGTAAAGTGCACCTAATAGCTAGTAGAAAAATACAATAACGTCACTCTAGTTGTTTCATGTTTATCTTAAAATACCATAATCAACCAACTGTTTCAAAAGGCGTGATCTTTGATTATCTTTCCATAAAATTTATACAATTTCTTGCAGGGTTATTTGTTTTTCCACTAGACATTCAAATCTTTGTGTTAATTTACAGATTTTGGAAAGAATATAAAGCTTTTCGGTTAGTTCACCTATCCTGGAAATAAATCGAATTTTGTGTTCATTCACTTTATGAACTACGTGTAGCGAATATTTAGTTGACGGCATATTTATATTTCAACTGTCCTTTAAAAACCAAAATAGTTATGACAAACATGAAAGACATGCATTTCATTGACTTAGGGACCAGAATTTGCGCGTCCATGGCTTGCTTATCTAACAGCGGCGTTTTACTTAGTCAGTTGAAATTCAAATTCTCAGCTATAAAACGCATCAGTTTAACTGATCTTGATTCCGTACAGGTTGATCAACATAAAGCGGAAGACCGACCTAATATCAAATGCACATATTAGACTACAACCTAAATATCTGGGTTGTCTTTTTATTCAGGTGTGAGTTGACTAGATCCAGCCAGTTTCAAGTCTTCTGCGGAATTATTAAAATAACGCTGCTTGAGCAGAAGCGAGTTTGTTAAAACGACGAAAAAAGACAAAAATATAGTGCGTCTGTGTTGTGGACCAAAAACTCCTCAATGATGTCTTATTACCGTGAACTTCGGTCTGGATAGCCGATTGATAGCCTGGTGCGCTTGGTCAGTAATTAAAGTAAATTTGACACAAGGCAGCTTGTGGAACTTCTTCACAGTGAAACGGACCCCAAAGCTTCTTTTTCGATCAGGATGTAGCTTCGTTCTGAAGCTTTAAAAATCCAGCGGCTCGGTCTGTATCTGTTCTCTGGCAATCTTCAAACGCATGTGAAATGACTGCTCCCGTGGCGTAACTGGATGCATTGGTCACATCGGTTGTATGATGGCACGGGTCATCATGAATAAAAGACGGGTCTGAAGCAAGCGTAGCCCCGATTTTCTGAAAACCGCTCTGGTGATCAGCCTCCCGGTTACATTAGGACTCCTTGAGTAGCGGAAGGTTGAGTGTACGGTTGTCAGCACACATCGCCGGCGCAAAAGCACCATAATGATGAATCTCAGGAATCTAATGAATCTCACTAATGACCTCAATGTAGGTAACTCCTTGGGTGGGGGCATTAGTTTGATGGCAAATATGAAATATGTCCACTGGCTGTTGCATAGTCCCGTTTCGTTAAGAGCTGTTTTTTCTAATAAGCTAGGTACATCAAGTTACTCCCAGATTCACATTTTTGTTCGGAATAGTTTGACACTCATGCATTCTAACGTTCTTCCAAAACCTACTCAGTTGAAATACGTGAGCGCTGTAGTTTGGAAACTATAACATGATTACCAAAACAAACCTGCCTGCAGATTTATTTTTGGTCAATGAATCCCGGTAGAACAAATCTTTTTAAACGGCGCTTTGGAAATCTCCCGACGTGAGCCTAACATACGCGATTTTATATGGTTGAAAATCTTTTGCCAGGATCGTTGGTAGTACCGGACTACCACATCACCTTACGTCGTTGGTGCCCGTTTATATTAATGTCCTCATTATGTAGCAATTTTTCCACTTTTTGCCAAAGAAAATTCCGAAGAGATCAAAGGTGAGCTAGATGTTGCTAAATTATTTTGGAATTTTCGGTGAAAACATTCACCAAAGCTTTAAACTTACGCGTGCACTCCTCGTGCGTTTTATAAACAAATCATTTTTTATTAGTCAGTATCGTATATTTGTCACGGAAAACAATGCAAAATCGAAATAATGTTGTAAGTCCGCTACGGTTTTTCTCATGACAAATACTTTTTACATTTTAATTACGCGCCTAATTTGTTTGTTACAGTAGCTATTTAGATTAGCTCGGTAACCAGGTTAAGGGGCATGTGAAGGTCTAGGCTCACAACACTATACTATTTAAATGTAGCCGCCCAATATAGGTTTACAAAAACAATTTTGCGTTCATTGAGAAGGCTGCTTACTTGCGACTAGTGAAGCATGCTTTCATTTTTGTGATTACAATATTGAACGTGAGGCAATCTGGAAAATGGTTTGAGTTCTTACGCAGTGCGCATTGCTCGAATTGGAAGCCAATATGTGAGCGCCCTCTTTTAGCCACACAAGTCCCGCCGGGTGGATTGAACCCGCCCGTATTGGAAATTATGAGTACAAGTACGAGAATCTATTGTGGTCGGTAGAAAGCCCACCGTTTCTTATCTGTACGCATTATTGATTTTAAGCAACATCACAGGGATGCAAAAACAATAATACTCCAATTTTTATTGGCCAATGTTTAAAAAACGTCGCACCGTTTCCTGTATTTTAAAATCAGACTTATAACCAAATGGTTTTCAAAGACTTTGATATAACAAGAAATATCCTGAAATTTTGTAGTTGACTGATGTGGGTGTAAGAGCTTGCGGATGCAATAGTACTGGGGGCGGCAAACGTTAAATGGTCGATACAACAATTTAGCACGTAATGTTTTTGAAAAATTCTTAGCCAGTATGTGGATATCATGGAACAACATTATTGACGCTGAACACTTGACAATCCGTTTAGATATATTCTTATTTTGCACATGTTTATATCAATTCATTGAGCTTTTCCTCCCTAGATTTCTTCGTCAAACTTGACAGTACGTCCTACATGTGCGTTTAGACGACAAAATATTAACACTTTTTAACCAGTCAAAGCAAAATAACCTGTGTGCGTAATGTTTCCAACAGTGCACACGTTTGAATATGCTTCTTGCTACTCAGGTTTTGTTGGTGAAATGTTCACTTCACGAATGCTGTTGCGTTTTTTTCCAGGCCACTTGGAAAAACCAATGTTTTCCCGCATTATCTCTGCATCAAAACTTGTTGTCAGTCTAACTGATCTTTTTCCGTGGTTGTCCTCTTCTCTATTCCAGTGCTTCTCAAGGGATTGCAACGTACGAAATGCTAATTAATTAGACTGGACTTAATTTATCTAAGGGACAATTAATCAAATTATACACCCCGCACACACAAGTTGTTGTGGTAACGCTCTAGAGCAGCGGAGGTCATCTGTTAGTACAGGGTTATCCACAGTGTTCAAAGACGAGCGCAGTTACAAATAGATGTTCAAGGCCAGCAGTTAAAAGTATGTAACAGGCACAAGTTCTGGATAGCAGCTCATAACGCAGTGCAAACAAAGAAGGTTTTGTGAAACACGCGATAATAGGTAAACTTTGAGCGTCGCAAGCACTAGTATACTTGTTTATTCAGGAATACAATTTTTCATTTTACCACCCGGTCTTCTGGTGTAGCACATTTATACACAAGATTCGAGGCCTTCTCACGTTCATTCGCGAGTCAAAGATAGAACGTCTTAATTGACAGTCTACATATGTTTGTATTGGATATACCTAATGTGAATATATTTATTATTACTCGACAATCATGTACATCCGCACAGTTTCTGATGCGCGGACGATTATGCAACCCACTTAGCTGTGTGTCAGTGTAAAGGCCAGTCTCGCGTTTGAACAAACTGTTCAGCTGTTCCCGTCGTGAATAATAATAGGAGAACTTATCACATAAAAAGGCTTCGAAATGAGTCCGGGCGATATTCTGTAGACATTTGGGCGTAATCTGCGTAATCTGTGCGTAATCTGTCGTATTATGGTGGCGTTGGAACTTTTTGATGGAAAAAATCAGGTTTTTGCTTTCGTTCATAGGAACAGCCCATGTGTTCGAAGGCGTGCGCATTTCAGCTGAGCTGCCTCCTAAAAGGAAAAGATCGCTAAAAAAGTTCCTTGAGACCATTAACAACAGCCGCTGGTGCAGTTGGACACTTTGGTAGATCGCATTGGATGGGGCTCATTCGGTAGGTCTGAGGTATAACTGACCACGAGAATCTAACAAACACGCATTGGTGATCGGCGAAGGATAATCAGGTCACAGCGCACTCTCAGCTTCTATTACCTCAGTGTCTGCTAAATAGTCTTGCAGAATTTAATGTAGTGTAGGCATCAACCGGCTTAGCAGTTTGTCCAAACGGATCGGCGCTTTTTGAAGTATATGACGACTATATCTTTTTTTCAAAATTCAACCTTGAATTTAAGATACACAACCGGGGTATTCAATCACAAAATGAAAACTCACAGGACTAGCCACGTTTTTACTAGCGGACAAAGTAACGTCATTAGCTGGCTGTGAGAGATTTGCATTTAACATGATTGTAAACGATAGGTGGGCGATTACCTCATGCATTGATATATATCAGTGAATGTTTGAAGCACGGCTAAGCTTAAACAATTGAGATGGGCTTGCTTTGATATTTGTACGTCAGGTCGGACCTATTTTGTCACCAAGGCATTTCAGTTCAACTTCCTAACAGCATAAAATGTAAGTGGGAGAAACAGACCCTAAGCAAATGGTTATGATATATGCACAAGCATATATGTGCGTCTTATTTGCTGCTGTCGCGATCAGTTGTATTAATTCAGGCGCTATGTGGCCACCACTATTGACACGGATTATCAGAATTGTTTTCGAATGAGTGATTTTTAAGCCATGCTTTTCAATCACAACTGCATGGGTTTATTATGCGTGCAGTAAAATATATTGTCGAATGAGATGAAGAAAATAGTAAACATTTCCTGCAATCTATTCTTTAAACTTCAGGGACAGAATGGAACATTCAAGGTATGTGTTGCAGTTTTGGGGAAATTTAAACGCGACCAACTAATGTTACCCAGAGAGAATATCACAAAAATACTTTTGGGTCCGCTGGTTTTGCATAAGTGATGCAGAAGCAATTTCGCTGCCATTTTGCCACATGCTTTTGGCATGATTAAAACTTCCCATGCTATCATCAATTCCTTCTGGGTTGGGAAGACCAAATTGTGCGAGAGGATGTTTAACCATCGAAAGAACGAAGGCAAACACCATCTTTGAAAACACCTTTATTGGCCAAGTGGTTGTTCCTGATCATGTAGCAGTAGCTGCCTCACATTTTTGAACCAGCGAAATACCGGCAGACTAATGGTGGTGGTGTCGTTTTCGTAAAAAAACTTTGGTTGTCGTTGCAGTAAGTGCATGCAGTGATCCAAACATAGGATCTCGTCTTGCAATTTCGCTCCAGGCATTTGTCTGAAAAGAAAAATGTTAGCTACTTCTCATCAAAATGAATGGTTCCTCATGTGATTTTTTCAGCGGTATGCAGTGTTTATATAAAGTTTCAGGTAAAGGCGTAGGATAACTTCCGGAAACAATTATTTTCTTTGTCTCCAGAATAGCTTAACTGACTGTGCAGTGTGTCAAGTTTGTGGTAAATTTGACAGCTTTACGCCGACTTACATCGGTTTCTCTCCTTGTGGCCTGGTTCTGAAAGAGGGAACTATGGGTCAAATTAATTGTTTAAGCTGTAGCCTTTATACCTATATACCACCGGCCATTTCACAATTTGAGTTTAGCCAAACTGTATTTTGTTCCAGCGCAACGATGACGGACCTGTTGTCTGCTGGGTCATGGCACTACTCAAAGACTTTTATCTATAAGACGATCACAGGCCACCTGGTCAAATGACTAAATAAAATTAATCAATTAAACAATGGTTAAAAAGAAGCCGCATGGAAATGTATATCAAAAATTACGACGGCCAAAATGAAAGGATTTAATTGAACAAGCGGTCACAACTGAGGACAATCACAACGCGGTATATTCCTTCAACTGATGAAATAATTCAGGCAGATTCTACCTCGCACACTACAGTTACTGCGCAGCGCAGCGCAGCTTAGATGGCGCAGTAGCTGGGACTTTTTCACATAAGAGAATATTTCTGCCGTCACCATTTTGTAACGCAAATGCCAAATTCGGGGATATGGTTCTCAGTCAATAAGAAAGCTGAATCTACATAAATATTATGGCACTATAAAATGCTGCATTTTAGAACCTGAAGATTAGCGTGGTGTGCTATTGGATTGCAGAAACCTGAGGAGGACAAAAGGCTTTGAGGTGGGATACTGAACGGTTTTCCGACGAACTAGATGTGTGAGGCTTCGCATTATTGAAGCTCTCCCTAGCTGGGTTGCATCTTCTCCACATAAATTCAACAAAGATGACGACATGATTCCAGCGTGAAACTGTAGGGCCAAGTGTGTTGGGACACACTTGAGCTGTAAAGTTTGCAATGCCTCCTTCAGAGAGGGCAGCAGGTCCGCCGAGGCTAAATTGAAGATGTGTCTAGCACAAGAAAAATTCAACAGAATTACCGCTTCAATGAAGGATTTCGTATTCAAAAAGGCATACACTTGCGCAGCTCATTTTTTCATCTTGCAACAAGTTTGGCGGGTTTCAAGCTGGTCTTCGCCCAGACTATTTGCATGAATTACGTATCAATCTTGCGGTGAGTTTGTGAATTTCGGAAACCTGCTAAACGATAAACATTTTTTGTGGATTTTGATTAGGTCCTAGAAGGTGCTGGTTATGGATACTGACCGCGCCAAATAATTTATCTGTAGGAAATCAATGCGTGCCGCCAAGTGCGCTTCCAAGTTAGATCATTTTAAGAGTTAATCACGTCTGGTGTTTTCCGGCATGGACGTTATATGTCGTCCATTTCCCTCAAACATCGTAACGGAAATGTACCCACAACAGCTTGAGAAGTCTCAGAAGGCATTCTCCACGAAAACCGCCTACGCTAGGAATATTCAACGTTTTAACCCAGACCACTGAAAAACGTGGACTACTTTAGGCAACGTGAAGAGGTTCACCGTACAGTTCGGGACGGAATGCAGACGGAGCTTCCGCGGAATTCTTTGGATTTGAACAAAAACCTGATGCCGTTAAGTTAACCAAACGACGTTGTTACTGAGTTCTTTTATTCCGTAGCGAAAACAAAATTAATTCCATAATAGGCAAGGTCAGAGCTGCGTTCCCGTCGAAGACAGACATTTACGGCGCTGATGGGTGCCCTGATGTCAACAGCGAGTTGTGAGTTGGCGTCTTTTGTTCTTTCCTATGTAGCAAATCAGAGTGGCGTCTGCTTCCCATTAAAAAATTTGACATGTGCCATTGAAGCTTTCCACGCAATTAGCGGGAAGGCGAAAGCAGTGGTGGTGAAATGTACCCCATTTTTTCAACAAAAGTCCATTCTTACACGATAAACAAGCTGATTTTACTCCAAATTATTTGCTGAGAAAAACAAATAATTTGTGTATAATCCGACCGTTTACGCAGTGCACCCTGTTTGTCCAGAAATATTATAAGTTTACGACCACATAGTTAGGTCACTTCCTGGCGCCGAAAACGGGGAGGAATGCCTAATTAGACAAGTAGATCGCGTTGGCAAAGAAGTTAACCCGAGAATCAGTGGCCTTGCGTGTTGCGCTGCCCAGTGTTGCGCTGCATAAAACATTCTCGCACCAGAGCTATCACCATCATTGCGTACTCTTCTGTGCACCCTACACTGGACAAACAGACGTTCACCAAGTTAGTGACCTGAATTGGTAGTTGCATCAAATGACAACGAAAAAAGTGAAAAATCAAACGCTTCATCCTATGCTGCCTACTCAACTAATCATTCATTGAAGGATGAAAAAACTGCTCAATTAGCAGCCACGTGATGGTTAAGAGAACAAACACTATATTATATGCTGAAATGCGCTGGAAAACATTGTTTTGTTAAATTACTAGGATTACATTTCACTAGGCGACAAACTTGGTTTCAGAGCAAGCAAAATACCTAGGCAGTGATTTTTAATTTCACTTTGGGTTGTTTTGTCTCTTTGTTGTTTCAACAATGGTGGTGATTTAAAAAAATCTGCTTGTGCTATTCCCTCACAAATGACTTACAGTTTTCGTGCAACCTCTGGACCGAAATTGGACCAACATAACTTAAACGAAAAATATATATATAAGCCTCCAAACTTCGTCAAGCAAGGGCTTTTGAAGATTTAGACCTGATTGCACTTAAGTGATGAGTGAACAACGCGGACAAATACAGAATTCACGTTCACGTCTCTTTCCTGATTTGAAAATTTGGTAATTGCGGTAATGTTTGAACGAACTTTCGATCGCCGAGGCTTTCCGAGCATCAACTGACTGGGTGATAAATTATGCTACCATTCTGTTTTGTAAAATGGTTGGCGTACATTTTGTGTATACTTTATATTTTTTATTATTCAACCCCTTATGAAATTCGTAGAAGAGAGGCATATTCAAGTTTTTGGATACGGCGTTTCTTCATATAGCATATTGATGCATCATAGACGGATAGACATTTACAATATATTGTTAATAAACGTTAATCATCCAGCTGTAGCCCCCTTCGGCGTCTAACTCCCTGCGATAAAAGGAAGCTAGAGAGCCGAGATGCAGCCAGTTTGACAAAGCCTCGAGATAAAAAAAGCGATAGTCACGCGTTATCATCGCTAAACCAGCTAGCCACAATTAAGGTGGCGCCTGAGAAATTTTTCTACAAAACTCCAGAGTGGTTTATAGCTTTCCGCTAAATTTTGGTTGTTATGGCGCGCATAGAAAACTTGCGAACGGCTCACTAGAAAGCGCAAGTTGCCAAGCGGTCAGCAAATTAGATGATTCTGAGCAGTCCGAAGGGTTATTTAACATATGCGGTGGTCGCTCAGATTTATGATAGAAAACGTTTTGACACACTATATAAATTTTACGACAGGCACGCGGGTGAAACAACGGGAAGCAAAACAAATCAACCGGTGATAACCACAAGTAAAATGAGTAGTCCGCTGATCAGGTCATTTAAACCGATAACATTAAATTGGCGATAACCCCGGGCAATTGTTTGACTACCCAAAACTCACACAGAACTTATCATTTATATCTACATATTCAATTTCGGCAGGTTGAGGCTATTCAAAAGTTTGATAATTTGTGAGACCGAATATTTTTGGGAATAGGTGAAATACTCGTTTTCATATTGCTGACACTTAAGCCCAGGAACTGAATATACTTGCGGGCAACATTTTGTTTTTTTTTCAAGTACGTTGAAAAATAATTTCCAATCTAGCGAAATAAAGTGCGCGGGTATTAAGATTTGGAAATAATATTGCGTGAAAAAAGATCGTAATTCTTTCTTTTTTATCCCTTAAGCCCCAGAGATAAACCAAAAAATTAAGGATATTCTCGGTACGTTTTTGTAATCAATCAAATACATTTCTAGAACAAAACTGTTGTTCTGCGATTTTTCATCCAGTAGAGACATACAGATGTCGTGTAATTTGACTACCTTTTCACGGTTTCCGGGCCCTGTTATTACATTGCACATGGAATGTTTTTGTCCATCATTTTAAGATAATATGCTTTTACGGCTCAAAAACTCAGTGTTATTAATTTGCGTCACTCACTACAGGATACCCAGGATGGGTTGCCTGTCACTAAGCGCAACTGAGTTTGCACGGATTTATCGATAGCTTATTAGCACATCTGGCGACTGCTTGGAATACCGCAGAAGGCGAATGTAACCAAGCTTGTTATAACGAATTCGTTAATAGGCATGGTGAACTCAATTAACAAAAATTAAAAGGCAGTTCACCCACGCGTCGGTAGATGTATATACTGTCACGGTTGGCAGACATTTCCGTAAACTAAATTACTTCGCATTATCAAAGTGTGTACGTGCATCACTTGACGCTGGTTAAACAAAGCTATCCAAGTGCTTGCTAACAAACCTCCGTCAAATTAGCTCTTCTGAGGTTTCCGCGTTCAGCATAATTTTTCTCTATCTTGTCCAAGAATAATTATATGGAATTCGACGTTTCAACCACTCGGCCCCTCAGTCAAAACGTTCAAATCAAAATGAGTTTCTCGATGTCATCCAATTAGGCGCCTGAGATGGAGCTTCACCCATCGTGACAGCTGCCTTTCTCATCGAGACTAGTGAAGACATGTGGTTTATTCGGCTTCAGATAGTGATAGGATACATATGAAATATGTACCTTTAACTGTGAAAACGGCAACCAACTATTTTAGTGGTGCGATTTCTGGTTTTCTAATGAGCGGGAGCATGCATTTCGGACAATGATTTCCGTTTAAATTATAGTTCGCTCACCCGGTTGTTTTCAAATTCAAACGTGTTTGTAAAGCCAAAGAAGGGGCCACATGCATGTGCAAACTGTTTGACACTGAATATTTCGTCCTAAGTTTTTAACCATGAACTGACTCGGTTTCCTTAACCACTTTAGAGTAAGCCCACCCGCACGTTTACCAAAGGCCTTTTAATGAAAGGATACATATTATCAACTCTGCCTGAAGAATAATATGCAATGAAACTCAATCAGAATTTGGGTTGCAAAATTAAACCTGCTCATGTGATTTTTCCAGCCATTCGTGAGTTTTCCTAATCTGCAACCTACTTCCCGGCCTGTCAAAATTTAAGTTATTGAAATCCTAATGTACCGAAGATACACGTACTTGTTCGGAAAACTGATATGCCCCATTAGAGAAGGGATGGTAAACACACTTCTCGATTTTAAGTCAACCCGCTCCGTTACTTTGGTGCAGTGATCTCCGGGACTAACACCATTTTGGACTGTTTTCTTGTGGTGACATTTTTCTGGGCTATGTTCTGCAGTAAGCATTTTCTGCCAACGAATACTGAAATAAATATATAACCAGTACGCAACCATAAACGCTAGATACAAGCGCGCTGCAAAAATTACGATAAGTTTTCTTAGCTTCAGATGTTAACTCAAAACAGGACTTCGCCTAACAAACTTAGGTGTCGTATGTATGAATCGCAATTTTATCTAAGGTCTAGTATTTCCCCACCTGTAGAATAAATGTGTGATCAGACCGTTTCGAAATTATTTCTTTTCAATCTGCAAAGATGATGGTAAGAACAAAATTATTGTGAGCGTAACAATTTTTTGTAGTGATATTTTCAGCAATGATGCACAATTGCCCTGAAACTTAATCAATAACCTCAAGGACAATGCTCTGAGGGTGTCACACGGTTGTCTTATCAGGGTGTGCGCAGCAGAAAATCTCGAGGCATGGCCCCGATAATTTAGAAGTAAATGATGCAATGCCCTTAGCAGCCAACACAAATAAATGGGGATAAAAGATGCTCCATTAACCTAAGTCCTGCGTGAAAGCAAATTGAGCCCAATGGCTAACAGGACGATTATTACTGGAATTGTAAACTTCCAGAGTGACAGATGCTTAGTGCAACTGGACAATGCAAGCATCCTAAATCAATTACCTTTGTCCGCATAAAATCAATAATTTTGCTCGGCAGTCTTGGCCATAAGGCTTAAGGTTGCTATGGAGTTAGTTTTTTTAAGCCCATGTAGTCGCGTTACTTTGTGGACAAAAACTTAGTTGCGCTGTTTCAACTTTAGGAATATAGGTAAATCAAAATGTTTAAACCTAGAAGGGAAATAAACCAGCGGGTTGTTCTTGGTTTCCAGTTGAAACTCAACTCATTTCGGACCAAAAATTCCTCCAATGTTGTACAACTTATAAATTCCGTTGTTTACCGACGTTGTTAAGCGCTTTGTCAGTGCTCACTTCGGGTGACTTAACAACAGAACCTAAAAAGAGCTGTGTGAAATCACGACAAAAATTATGTTCGCCGTAGAAGCTGAAACTCGAGAGAGAGAGCGACAATAAAGCATATCCAAAGTGCTTTGATTTCTTTACAATGGAGACCGCATTTGTTGATCCAGCATGGAAACTTTTCCAGCCTAAACATTGTGCATAACCTCACCCGCAAAACCAGCACTCACAGGTGCCACCATAAATATAGCAAATAAAGAGGTATCAAATACTCAACTCCAGTAGAGACATGGGGGGTGTCGTCCAACTGTACCAAATGTGGTGCGTTTCGGAGGATTAAGCCGTCACCAATAGTGGACGTCTTCTAAAGTGTGAATGACAAAATAAGAAGACTACGTTGGTGACTCGCAGGAAACCGTGAATAACAGAAACACGCTGTTTACATTCACCATCTGATAGTACCAATAGTATTTGTAGAGATCAATCATCAGATCACTTGTCACAAACACTCAAACCACGTGACAATTCCTGTTTTCCACTTGCAACCTTAGCCGACCACTTGTACACTATTATTCTCATCCATTTTTGTTTAGGCGGCTACCACTTCCGTTAGGCATGTGAACTGCAGCACATCAGGCCAAGTTCGGTTCATGTTCGCTCGAGCATGAAACGCGCCTCTCCCCACAGTGCACACAATAAACATGACTACATAAGCGTTCATCGCGCGCGACGCAAGTGGTAGCCGCGTAAACAAAAATGGATTAGAAGTTGTAGTGTAAAAGTTGCCGGCTAAGGTTGCAAGTGGGACAGGAATTGTGTTTGTGACGCACGATCTGATGAGTGACCTCCACAAATGCCCTCCCCCTACCGAAGGAGAGAAGTAGGTGCTGACGAAATGGTAGGTGATGCCCGCGGTTGTGAGGTAAACGAGTCAATAGACGGCGTATGTGGATGTACTAACAAAATTAGTTCAAGGGGTAGGTAGACAGAATGGGAGCCGCTACACGTTTATACCTTGACATTTTGCACCTTCGGCTGTTCCACCTGGATTTCAAAAATGTCAAACCTTGCAGCAGGCTCTACACCAGAGGAGGTGCAAAGTTGAATGCAATGTAAACTTGGTGCAAATATTTTTGGCGCCATATGCATGTACGTTGAAACTAAACCTTCATGCCAGGATGCAGTATGAAATCAAAATTGTAAAAGGGATATTTTTAAAATTTGTAGGTTATTGATGAGCGTTTCAATATAATTTGCGAATCTAAGTGTGATAAATACTGAACTACCTGCACTTCTAACATTATCCTTTAGTAAGACCCTTGTGTGAGTAGTTATTTGCTCAGCAAGTGACTGCACTGCATTTTAAATTTGAGCAGAGTTTAATTATTCGGCAGCACTACCGGGAAAATACAGATGGCTGATAGACAATGACAAAGATTTGCTTGAGGTATCTAACAAATACATTCCAAGGTACAATGCCGAGTTATACCTATGCTTGGTTTAGTCACACTTTCGGAAAAACGTAAGTGCACTCTTTGGTTTATTCATCATTGAATCTGGCGCTTTTGATGTGAATCTACAAGGTGGTAGGAGAAAATATACGAAAAATTCTACTGCATTATATTTATTTTATGAAATTTTAGCCAAATATTTAGCGGAATGCATGCTGAGCCCTTCTTCAGAATTGAACTGGTATGAAGATGGGTGCGAAGATCGAATTTCGTGCAAATTGGAATCAAGCGGCTAAAAATATTGTTGAAAAACTGAAGATTGCGCATATGTGATGAGTCACAAGATAGGCAACACAGGTCGTAAGTTATTGAACAGATTTAACAACCTTATGGGTGGCTATTTATGTCATGCTTAGGTCAGTAATTATGCTACGCACTGTGCAGGACTTGAAAACGAACCGGTGCCACGTATAAGCAGTACACGAATCAAAGTCCTGAGCTTCCGGTGCTAGTGGATTATCATTAGGCTTACGTGCAACGAAAGTATCTTTGTGCGCAATCCTACAAACGGATCAAACAAATAACTGCGATACTCTCAGCTTTCAAGTAGGCGTCAAATGACTAAGCCGTTGAACAAGTGATCAAATCCAAACTGACCAACAAATAAACATTGTGGTGAAAATTTTCCGCTAGGTGAGGTAATGAAGCTAATTCGCCCAACAAATTTAATTTTGAAAAGTAGACGGCAAAACACCCGCGAGTGAATTTATGATAGGGCATTTAACAAATTAAATATTCCAAGGATGCTATTCGCGTGACGTAGGCATCTAAGAATTTACGAATCACACCGTATTGCCTTGGTCTGTAATTAGTGGAATCTCACACCAATTAGATGTACGCTAATTCCTTGCAAGTTTTATTTAACATCCACATATGTGCTTGTGCAGGGCAGACGATAGAAGCGAACATGATAAACCGGTCTGAAATATGCAATATAAATTTCTTGAGTTAGTTAATTCATCAACTGAGATGTGTATTTTTATCTCCTGTTATTTTGAGCAGTATGTTGAACAAACCTATGAGGCTGTATACCGCATCAACAACGATCCGATTATGAGCGCCTTTACTATGAAAGAACGACCTAAGCACACTGATATGCATAATATATGTGAAGGATTTGCTATCGTCAATCTTTTGCACATCCTTCTCCTCATGTTATTTTGAAACAGTCGATTAGCTGCATGGCCCACATTGTTGAGCAAATATTTCGGAGGCACATCCTAGCATCAGGTTACGTACATGTTATATTTACAACTTACTAGCAGAAGATGACTTTTAGGTTAGTAAACACTGTGGAATTGGATTAAACTATTGAAAAAATATAAGCATAAATAAATTGTAGTCAAGATAAATCACTGTCGACGAACAGGTGATAACAGGAGGTTAGGGTCTTTTGGAAGATACGTTTGCTTACTTGTAAATATCTACAAAACTCATACTAACGATGCTTATAACGTTGGATGATTGCGTCCAATTTAACTCTGACTTTTACCTACACAATTCTTCACAGTGATCAACTCTTGGTAATCTGCCTGTATCGGTTACCAAAACAATGGCCATACCCGCTTGCACTTCAACCTGGAGGTAAAAAGGCAACCTCGCTAGCCCACATTCATTAAGTATTTGAGGGGAGAATCTCTATATTATAATTTATGGATACCTTCTTAAACAACTCAATTGATAGCGCATACAGCCCTATGAGCTCCGCTCAGCTTAGAACCTCACATTGTTTCTAGACAGCGGCCTTGTTATTCTGCAGAAAATCGGAAATTGAGGGACTACGTTATACAGGGCCGAAAACGGATCCTTTGTGATACAACTACACTGTCCTCGTATATGTTGAGACCATTTAAAATACAGGGTTCACAGTTATCCACGTATAATAAAAAGGAATGACATTTGTGGACACAACGCTCTGGTGGATTAACTTTGCGAATAAAATGCCATCTGTTCACACCGGAAAGTAACGGTTATTAGGAAAAATATGTTAGCATAATTACTTTGAAGTCCGTAGCACGGGGAGTAGAATGCATGCTGGTGTAACACCATATCAGATGTGACAGAATAGATTTCTAGTCACAGACTACGTCTCACATTCGGCAAAAAAACTTTTGAATGCTTTGTGGCATCGGAAAAGGCGGCAAATAGCTCGCAAGCAAAATGTGCTACGGGAAGTACCGTCCATTAGTGAGTGAAATTTGGTCACTTAAAGCGGCCGATTTTTTGATGTTATGGTGATTTTTTGAAACATTGCACTTCCAGACAAATAAATGCCGCGGAAATTGCTTATTACTGAGAGGGAAGGATGCCCGTGTTCTGAAAGTGAAAATGGTTCATTTAATGAAAATTCTTCTAACCAAGCGTCAATCGTGGATAACGCTTAATATAATATGCAATAACATAAATGCATCGGAGGAAGGAATACTCTCAAAGATTATTGCGTTTTGCTACGAAAAAACTCTTCGCAATCAGCATTTTGCTGTAAAGGGCTCAGTTTTGTGGGGTGCCTTGTGCAAGTTCAATTCATGGATGGCATTATCGGCTATTTGGTAGCATAAGGCGTAAATCGCACACATGCCAAGTGAGTTTTCTGCCAGAAATTCACATCCGGTGAAATTATAACCCTTTCTCTTCTAACAAGTTAAAGATCTCCCACTTGACGCAATTAGCACAAATTTTGGAAAGAATAGATTAGTATTGTTCAGTTTCACATCACCCCCATTTTGCACGGTCGTTCTACTGCCATGGCGCATTTATTCATGTCAGTCCACACCAAAAAGTGGGAGCACTGGACTCGAGTTTCGCTGTTAGGAAAACTTATCAGCAGTGCATATCCAATGACCTCCGGACTCCTGACATGCAATGCAAACGTATAAAAGCTATTCCACTAACGCACGTTGAACGCATCTGAATTCTCACGTCTAAAAGTGCGAACGTGTTCTCACTTGAGCGGTGTGATTGGTATGCCCGATACATCATCGATACGACGCCCCAGTAACCGTCCTGGCTTTGCGATCTAGTGGCCGAGAACCCCCACATTCATCAATAGTTTAGTATTTACACTCTAGTAGCAACGTCCCGAGGTTTACTTCTGTTGCGAAACGTTGAAAAAGGGCAAATAAAAACGCCGTAAACCTTGCAGAATTGCGCCTAGTTAAACCACAATGACTTCGTTGGCACTGAAGAAGCACCATTCTAGAAGCATGTTTGAATTATTGGTTAAATCCAAGCTGTTTTTAAAAGGTGAATGTATATATTTTTTGTGACCAAGTCAACCGTGTCAAATATAGCTGCAAACAATTGAGAAGAATTTGTTGCTACAGAGTTCATCGGGCCATAGACTCAGCTTGGCAAGCGATTTGATCTACTCATGGGGTAGCAGGTATTCTTCGAAGTAAGTGTGACACACAGGAAAGCGGTCAACAAAAACAACGCAGAACATTTGTCGGTTTGAGAAACTACCTGAAATCATCAAGCAGAAATATAATGCGCCTATCAAGCAAACACCTTTTGTGAGGAAATGTAGAAGTACTCGTTAACCTTGGGCGTGCAGTATCCCCAGTTACATGATCTGTTACGTTCAACTTGATCTTGATGATACGGGGGAAAGTATCTTGCTTTAGAACAAAAGAACGAGGCCTGCAATTGGTTGAGGCATTGACCTCATCCAACCATCGGAGGATAAGGATAGTATTCATGTGTTATTCGACCCCCTCAAGCAGAAATTTATACAGAAAATAGTTCAGTGACAACACAAAATTGGAACGTTTGACTCTGCAGCATTGAACTCACAGCTTAATTATCCTAAGGGCCAAAGGCTGACCATGCAACAAATCTGTTTCTCGGAGGGTCGCTTTTAACCCGGACTTTGCCTGACAATGAAAAGTGCAGCATCAAACGCAACTTTTGCGGTAAATGCCTCAAAAGAAGCGTATGTGCTTTCCAAAACGATTAGCTTACTTAAGGCTTAAGGAGAAGTATAACTACTTATAGAGTCTCTGAATTTTGCTTTGGGCGTCTTAGCCAGTTTCTTTTGCTATTTGGCCACCTATGTGGGTCATGATAGTGAAAGTTGATAGAAAGTTGATAAATTGTTTGGTGATTAGCCAACAATTCAACTGACGGGATGTACTCATTCCTTAGCAGATTGTGCACAGGGCATGACACATTGCTTGCAGCCGTTTGCACCTCAGTCGCAAAGATAATTCTTGGCTCAAAATACATATCCTGACTGATACGATAGGTCATACCCTGGCCACATGAGATGTGATATACTGGTTGTCCAGGTCTTCCAAGTTGTTTGCGGGCTCGTCGATCGTGAAAATAATACGACTAAAGAATTTGCTCTCTCTATGGTCCTTCGGATGCTGGTTTGCAAGTCGTGCGAATTTTCTTCAAAAAACGTGTGCGCTTTGGCTCGCCGTGTAGAAATGATAACCTCAATTTTATTCGTGTGTTAAAGAATAAAAGAATAGTCGTGGCTCAGTTGATACAAAAACATTCTAATCCACTCGGCTTATGGGTTTTTGACGCATTTCTAAAAATGATGTAGCGGATACAGTTCTGGATTTGTCCAGCATCTACTGGGTTATGTATTCCTTAACTCAATCTAATAAACCCCCGCAAGATTTCCACATTAATGAAAACGAACGCTTTTGTTTCTCTCAATAATTTAGGTCTTAAAAAGAAGGTGAGTGATACGTTTTTTCTCCCTTTGTCGGAAAAATTATTACATTGCGGGAATTTTGCGAAATAAATTTGAAAAATGTTTGTTCAATCCTAATAACCTATTCAACACCCTCGTTTAGTGGCACCTGAGTCATAAACTTAAGGTCACCTATCATTATAGAAGACATTTCTGGGACTACTAAGTGTCCGTCAGACTGAGTCAACCTGTGGGTGGGTCCAGTGCCTCGCTTACCAAATGCTTTTGGTGAACACATTCAGATTTTCAGATCTCAGATTTCATCCGCAATGTATCGACAACCTGGATTCATAAACTTTCGTCAGTCAAGTTCAAGGGACCTCGTATAAAACTGTGAAGACTGTAGTCAAATTCATAAATTAAACTTATTATCTTACCACTTTTCCACGCGGGTTTCTACGCAATCTTATTCTGGGGGACTTTTGATTCAGCAGTTTGGTATACCGCAGACGCAATCGGTTGCTATAAAAAGATATCGAAGTGTCCACTTTACCAGCTGATGCGCATACTTTGCATCCGTATCGCACTATCTGCTCATTTTGATGTTATGCGGCATCAAAATGCCGAGATAAACCAGGTTTGTCATAACATCTTTTGAAGCGTTGAGGCTTGTTACATGGTCATCGCCTATGAGCATTCGTAACATACTTAGCACAAATGGCCATAGGCTCTGGAGGATGAAGAGATAGGGACTTTGCCGGTATTCTCGGCTAGATACTGGGGCAGTTCTCATGATTAAAGCGCCCTAGGGATTTCCAGCTATTATTAAATTATATGTGGATTTGCGGTAAGTGCGTCGCATAACAGAAAGTGTCAGCCAGATACATATCCTGGTTCGGAACCGCGCTCTCGTTTTCGGGGATTCATTAGATTCCTTGAGATTTTGCTGTTTTTCTGACCGTATAATTCATTTTCAGTGCACCGGCTTGTAATTCGGTTTTCGGCCGCACGCACAAATATCATCTGATCTTACACATAAGCATTTCACGTTTTTACCTACATATTTTCATGTAAACCATAAATGAGATGAAATAGATAGAACTTCTCTTGCCTTTGATTAATTTACCCAAGCAGCTTGCCATATCTTGTTGAAATGCGTGAATGAAATTATATGAATCACACTGTTTGACAGGTAGATATAAGGAAGTTATTTTGGTTCTTTCTTGATAACAGGATCAGTCACATTGCTCCGAGAATTAGTAATAGGAACTGATTGGCAATGGGTATTGAGTAATTAATGAACAAGTAGAAAGGACGTGCCCTAATGTTCCTAACTGACGTTATTTTTCGTAAACTAAAATAACAATCTTAAGCAAAATTATGGTAGGAAGCACTAACTGGTAACTCAAAGGAACAAGGACACCAACCCATCAAACCAACTGCAAAATTCCCGAAATTAAGCTTCGGTTATACCTTTCCAAAGGTTGCGCTACGCGTTCACCTGCGACAATCTCCAGATTTTCAACAAGCTGAAGCATTGTTATCTCCAAAGTAAATTTGCCTCGGGTGATTAGAGAAGTCAGTTTGTTGGTTGCGTTAGCGGAATACGTATTTAAACGTCTGTTTATGGGCACTCTTCGCAGTATTAAAAATTGTGCACATCAAACTTGGCACTCACTTATATCATAACGGTATTCTTCCTTTCAGTTTGAACTTTGGGATGCATTCCGTTGCATATCTGGTTGCTTTGAAGAATAAGGAGCACGATCCAGCATTCTGTGTGATTTTTTAATCTTTTGCTATGTAGAACCATGCTGATATTTTGAACTGAGGCTTTTGTTTGTTAATTGTTGACGCGATCTGGAACGCTGGGACAGTGAACAGTTGTTGGAAACAGTTATCACCAAGCACGGTTGACTTAAAGTACTTACTTTACACGCACATAGATGTACACGTGATACATTACTTCAGCATTTTCAACTGATTACAGGTTCACCAACGTGGTTACTTGATGAGGTAGCAGTACAAGTTAAATAACCATACTTCAAGTTAACCGGGCTTCTTCAACGCTCCAGTAGCATCCCCCAAGCAACACAAATGTTTAGCTCGATGATTCTTCCGGAGATCTTGTTCCCGAACACCGCAAAGGATAACGCGGTTTTTAGGCACGCCGGAGTTTCTGTGTCTGCTCCGCTAATTTTTGCAAGAGCAGCCAAAATGTTTTGTGCATTTGGATTATCCACGAAGCCTTATTTTTTGCTTTAAACTATCTCAAATTGCAGCTCCGAAAATACCGGGAGTCAAACTAATATTTAAAAAAAATATAATATCGGTTCTCTCCTGCATTGGCTAGTCACAGCGCACACTTTGTCGACAGGAGAATTTTGAAGGCAAGGTATTCAACGCGGAATCCTATGAGTTCATGTTAAATGATTGGCTAGTCACAGCGCACACTTTGTCGACAGGAGAATTTTGAAGGCAAGGTATTCAACGCGGAATCCTATGAGTTCATGTTAAATGGTTCTTTTGTTGGAATCTCATCCAAACCGAAAGAGACACGTACGATGATATTTGCCTCTAGAAGAAAAAACGGGACATACATTTATTTAGGTTTTTTGTGAGCGCAATATAGACCTGGTTGCTGCACACGAGTTTGTATAGTAACAGACCAAATAATGCTCGTCTGGGTTTGTGGAATATAAAGTAGTTTTCTGCACATAAGTTAAGTGAATAGAGACACAGGATAACATGAATAAAAGTCCTTTGCACGGCCAGCATCCTGCGTCATAGTTAACTCAATTAAGTGCAACCAAACTAAAAACGAAACTCAAACGGAAGTTAAAAAATATCTGACAATGAGGTAAATTTGTCACAATGGTCAAATTTTGACGTGATCGTTTGCTGCGGTTCAATAACTGTTTGAAACAGGGTGGAATGAAAGTAAAGACAACGCATAAAACCCGAATATTGAATCCGTTCTGCAAACATTCATTGACTTGCATCACAATCTTCCATGCTGATAATAGCATAATCTCGTAAGGTATAGTCAACCTAATGCAAACGTTTTCGAGCACTTTCGAGGAATCAGAGTCCATTCAAGTTTTAGGATTATGCAACTAAAAGACAGCAATATATTTCAACGAAAATTATTTGGTAGTATTTCAGCCTGCATTTAGTTTGCTTTGGAGAAATAAAGGTGAAACTCTCAAGCAGCTGCATAGAAGCATCACTTAATAACGCGAGGAATATCGTATTTTAAATAATGTGATTTTTTGCCAAAAAGATCATTTGCCTTCAGGCGAGTGACATCCGAATCAAGAATCCAAACCCTTCCAGCCTGAATGTCGCAGAAGCGACATGTGTAAGGTAACATCATTGGGCTCGACATTTGCATCTACGCTAAAGCAGATATGACTAGTATCGACCGATTCACATGGAAAGTTCAAGTAGTATGCACTGTGTTGGAATTACGAGTTGTTTTGCTTTGTTTTATCAGACTCCGAATCCTGAAGTAGTTTCACAAGCGAACGAAACGAAATCTGAATATACTTTCTGGTTGAGGCGGATTCACCGCGTTGGTTACGGAAATATTGTCAAATTATAATAACCTGATCGTGGCGGTTTTGTTCTGGTCAAAACTTGCTTCGAAAGCAATATAATGAACTGTCTGGGAACAAAAATGAAACAAAACGTGCGAATGGTATACAACACATAATAAAAATGTACACGAAGGAAGTAGCAGCAGAACTGTGCGCTGGTTGCGTCAGCAGAAATTTCTCCAGGAATCTTGAAGGCAAAATGGCAACCTCGGCGAAATGCTCAACGGCAAAAATACTAGGGGGTTTGGAATTTGTAGGGAAATTGCCCCTGAATGCATTGTTGTCCGGCAACCAACTCGAACTAAGAAGCCACAAGCTGCTAGCAAAGAAAAATATCATTTTGCACAGAACCTCAAAAATTGATCGATCTCAAGCATTTCCTGGTGTCTCTGGTGAGGTTCCGTAGATACTAAACGATTACAAAAATACCGCAATCTGAAGTTTGTATCAGCTTTCCATAAGATGTGTAAATGAAGCTTTGACACTCAACTAGACTCATAATTTTTTTAGGTGTGAAATGCAACTTTACACTAATAACCCAAAACCGAGCATCACATAACGCGTACTCGTTCGTATGAGTCCGAGTCTCTGGATAACCGACAAATTTGCCAGAAAAGCAAAACCAAATCGACGTTTCACTTGGTGATTGAGGACATCAAATGAGTGGTACGTTTCTTAAGCATGCGATTGCATTACGCTGTAGGAATCTACGCAAACAATTTAGCCGACCATTTTTACGATGTCATATATATATATATATATTAACTGACGGCGCTGAAGACAGTTTGATCAACGAGCTCAAGTTTGATTCTTGTCGCAGGTTTTGGTTTCAAAACTGTTTAAGTGCATCTTAGGTGCCTATGCAAGCTCTGTCTGTCTGACAGCAGAAACAGGCCTTTGGCAAGAAATACCTCTTTACATGGTCCGTTCTCACCTCCAATTTTGCCCACAAACGTCGTTTGATCGTACGGCAGATTGCCCAGTTCAGAGGGTCTGTGTGTTGTAGACATTTAATGGCTCCCTCGCACGTTTCGTTGACTATCACAAGAATGCCTTTGTGAGAATGCCTCGTCATATTTGATGACGGTACACGCCCTTCCAAGTTAATCGTAATAATATTTAATGCATATCTGGTTCTCAGAGGATATGACTATCGAGCAAAGACAAAGCAAAGCAGACACAATGGAAGCTTTGTTGGTTGAGAGGGTATCGCAGGCGTCCTTTTAGAATGCCAGTTAACTATCCTCACTGGATCTTCTGGAGGTAAAGAGAAAATCGGGTTGTTTACCTGAAAGATAATGCTAATTACCTCTGCCGTAATCGGATATCATCGTATCGTTATTACGGAAATGACACTTTGAAGGTAGCTGTTTTTTTCTAAAACGGTACATGGATTCGAGCAAAGACACACATTTCGTCAAAGTGACCCTCAGTATGTTTGAACCAGGCAATTTTAGTGAAGCGAAACTTAAATTTTGTACTACATACGCCGCATTCTTTAATCTTGGAAACTTTACTTCTTGGCGTACTGTTGAAATCCCATAAGGCATTCATATATATAGATTCTACAGGAGCGTACGGCCCTGCTGCTTGGCACAGAAAAATGTAGAGTAATCAAACGCCAAAGACAAGTGCATTTGTCTGTATAGATTCTAGCGTACGGCCCTGCTGCTTGGCACAGAAAAATGTAGAGTAATCAAACGCCAAAGACAAGTGCATTTGTCTGCCATAACACCACATGATCCCACTTACATGAAATTGATTGCAAAATAAACTCAGTGGGTTAAACGGACGTTTGGCATAACAATGGACGGACAAGGAAAAACCACGTTCAGATGGCAAAATCACACCAAAATTCTGGGCTTCTACGTCATTTCAACAGATCGCAAGTGTACAACATAAGAGCTCACGGGAATGGGCTGTACGACGTGCACCGAACACACAAAGCACCGGTATATTGCCTGCGGGCAAACATTTTCAAAGGAAGTGTGTTTTGGCTCACAATTTATATGAACGCCGTGCAGGATAGATGCAGACACGAGGGTCGACATCAACTTTGACTGCCTCAAAAGTACCACAACTTACCGGCGTATGAAAACATATCGCTGCGGAGCATAGAGTATTTCTTACACAAGCACATGGCTTTAATCAGCCAAAATTTCAACTATTCTGATAACAGTAGATAGCCCTAAATGCTTGCTTTACATTAGAAATCATGAGCATCTGTTATGTGGCTTCATGAAACTTGATAAAATATGGCACAACATAAATGAAACATCCGCAATTCGGATAAGTACCTCATCAATAACCCTGACTGGATGCGGCATTATCAGTGAATTAATACACCCTTGGTTACTGAACATGTCGCGAGAAGTTGGAACACCGTCAACAGAATTTGGCTTAGCTGAGCACCCAATGACAAGCCTTGCTGCAGAGGCCGTTCTATGAATCTCGGGTTCCCCAGGCTTTCAGTTTCTCAGAAAACTCAAAAACGTTAATTCATCCAGGTTAGGTAGACACCTCATTCGTTTGTTGAGATTCATTTAGGTTCACTTGAACAAAAACCGCAAATTAATATTTCGGTCCACAAAATATTCCGACACCTCAAAAATCACATGAAGTTGTGATTGACCGTGATACGGATACAATTTGGTGTCCAAGTTCCCGGATGGCGATATTTAGCTTCACTGGGATATCAGGAGTTCGGCTTTATTCGTTCGACGTTCCGTGTGGTTAAATTGGTCAGGATAACCAAAATATCCGCTGCATTTGTTTTAATGGAAAACGATCGCTTTTTCTGCTGTTTCGATTTCTTTTTATTTTTATCACAATTTCTGTCGTTTGTGTCACTAATGGAGAGCTCCGTCTGCTATTTCTCCGCTAATTTGCGTCACAAATGAAACATGCTTTAATTGGATGCTGTCAAAAATGATGTATGATTCATATGGGCGTCTTGGATTTCACACCGGCATTCAGGCTAAAGCCATACTATCAGAAGATTCCAAAGGACAAAAATTATAATCAACGCCACGTTTGACTTAATAGTCATCTTTATCCAAACAGGGAAATATGGTCCACTTCGAGTTGATGCGTTACGAATGAATCTTCAGTTCGTGACTGCCTGTTCAGTATGTTGGGTGCACAATACACCGTAAAACATGTATCATGAACGGTGCTCTCTCACGTAACGGTAACCGTGTTGTTCAACAACTCGGCAGAAGTGCTTTATTCTAACTCCCTTTTGTCTGCATGTAGCAAGTCCGTTTTGCTTCGTGTAGCAAGCAACTCCTGGGCACCCAGTAAACTCTCATTTGATTTTTCGATTATATAGTCACAGTTAACGGAGAAGGCTCACACGCATAACAATTCACTTTGATGAATATATACCGAATATGTCTCGAAGCATTCTGCAAAACGCCTATCAAAATACCAGAGCGTCCATTCAATGATGACCTTAATAAAATCCAATGAAGCAAGTCGACTTCAAAAATTAACATGTTTATCTGACACATTCCCACATTGCTGTGTACATACCGCAGATACGATATATAGGAAGGTCAACCCTTCTCCTCGCGTTCGGGGCAAGCTTCAGTCAACTAGTCAACACAGCTAACGCTCGTTAAATGCCTGGTGAAAAAACATGTTTTGTCGTTAGCCGATCGCCTGAGGCGCTGCCGACCGGACTCAGACCATGAAGTGCACCTATGAGGTTAACATTTTTTGCGGAGAGAAAATTTCTGGGGCATAGTCGCCTCCGTCCGATGCACATTTTTCACATCAGAGAAAAGTCATTATTCGTGATCCCAAATTTCTCTGAGAAAGTCAAACGATACGACATTTGTCGTGAGTTCAGAGGCCACATAATAGCTTCTAGGGATCGCAGAATAGCTAAATTCAGTTACGCAATTGCTTACATACCAAAAATGTGCTGTTGATTCATATTAGGCAAAGGTGGTCATGCACGTAGATTTCTGGCCTCAGCGCACGAAACTGAGTGCAAAAATATTGGTGTATCGCGAAGGTGGGTAAAAATAGATGTCGAGGTGCAATTTTGGTGAACGCCCCACCACTTCTGCCCAGATACTCTTTGAATGGCAACACATATGCTCAGCAATTAACAAGCCTCATGTTGTTCACGGCTCTCACTCAGTATTTCCTAAGAGCCAGGCTAATTCAATGCTTGTGTTGTGGGGCCAGTCATAGTAAACAATGCCAAATCTATTCGGAGACAGAAAACAAGCGGCTTGACGTATTATTCATTAGTGTTTACTGTTCAGAAGTGATAAGTGCACAAACCTGGTTGATTATTTGAGATTAATTAACTGATTTATTAAGCGGCTCAAATGCAGTGAATGCCCGCCCGATGTGCGTCTTACTTCGCAGGAAATCAATCTTTCATGTAGCAAATTTCAGGTGAATTGCGCAGCTTG
The DNA here is from genome assembly GCF_000715545.1 of Opisthorchis viverrini. NCBI lineage: Eukaryota > Metazoa > Platyhelminthes > Trematoda > Opisthorchiida > Opisthorchiidae > Opisthorchis > Opisthorchis viverrini. The sequence continues at coordinate 34,269 of NW_008752175.1, read as the reverse complement.
GGTGTACGGCCGGCCTTCAAATAGGAATGAATAACACACACGAAGTTTCCTCTAGGTGCATAGATTATTGACAGATTATAACCACTCAGGCATGTTTCATTCTATGGAAGGGCAAAATACTTAAGCGGATGAATAGGAGACCCAGAGCTTTTTCGGACTGAATACATTGCCGCGAAGTTCCATCCGGTGCCAGATATCACGAGTACCAAACGTGCAACCGAAAACCGTCCAACCCCAACGTACCAGGTTTCGACTGCACTGGGTAGAATCCCAAAGGCATTCGTGAGATTTTTCTAGGGAAAAGAGGTTTTTCCGCTATGTTGCGTGACAATCGAATCCCCGTTTCGAAGTAAAATGTTCTAGCTTTCAAATTCCCCCGATAATTAATCGGAAAATGTAGCAAGTATTTGAGGATTTGTATCCAACAAGGAGGTTTGGCTGCCAGTCCCGGATAACGGGAAGTGATGTGTTTCAGAGTATTATTAGGGCATTCTATTAGATTTTTTGAAGATTTTTTAAATTCACTGTTGTAGTCGTAAATTTTTGATCTTGATTGCAAGGTAAAATTGCTGGAACTGTGAACACAAGGAAGTGCCCTACGATTGGTAACCTTCGGGTTTTTTTTCTTGAGCTGATGTGTCTGATACCTCAACTTGTATTCCAAATAGATTTTGCTGATTGGAAATCTGGTGAGCCTCATAGGTGTAGAAATTTGGAAACCATTCTCAGAACGGTAACTACGAGCTACTTTTGCATTTAGCTGTACTTAGTTGCGGTCATGACTGGATCAGTGGTTGTTGAATATTTCAGCGATTAACCATGCGGCATGCGTGTGTTGCTTTACCACTCCTACTAATACTGTGTTCCAGATGCAGAGCGCAGCGGATAAGTGCTTTGTGATGCATGGTTAGGGTTTCGGGACTACCAAGATTTCCCCAGAAACGGTTGAGATTTGAGTAGGGACGATTATTCGCGTTTTGAGCAGTTTGAATTTGATGATATACCAACTGACCGAGCAAGTTTTTATTCCCAGGAAATAAAATTTCCCCCCTTTTGCCTAATGTTTCGCGAAAACTTGCCAACTACCATTCTCGATGGTCGTGTCCGTGGCGTGCCACACCAATCTGGAGCTCTGTGGTTGCACGAATTGCAAAGTTTATAACAATGGTGTCAGTAAGATTGGAAGAAAGTGCTTAAAAATGCCAGAGGAGTTTGCGAGTTGCATACATTCACCAACAGAACGTTTGGTGAACTAGTTTATATGGCGACATGAGCTACCCCAGATTGAGTCAATTAGTTACTTACCTCAGAGCGCCACTAGCAGAACAAGAAACCGAATCGCACTGACGGCTTGATTTAGCATCTTGGTTCAAAGCATGTTTACTCAACTAAAACCTCCTTACGAAGTAAGATAAACATGCGTTTGTGATGAGCAAGTGGTATAGTCATCATGGTAAAGTGCATTTTGTTGTAGTAAATGACCCTGTTCAGACGGCTGACGTGAGTATTTCTTTGGAAAAAAGTCAATAATGTGTCTCCGCGTGTTTTATGTAGCGTTTAACATGTAAGATGTCAACGAGAGGC